>NC_051291.1:5046146-5346146 GCF_015220745.1 Sebastes umbrosus
AAGTATGTAGTCAGAGATGTCCTGAAGTCAAATATATCAGAAATTGTCAGGCATTATTTATTAAGACATTTCCCTCACAAATTAGTGGTATTTTTCTTTTTAATTTATAAGAGACATGTAATGTTTTATACTTCTGGTGAATATAATCCAATCAATCTTATTTCTATATATGTATTTTTTTATATACAGTTCCCTTTGTGAACACCTTATTTTGAAAACCAGACGTAGTCACACGTCCTCTAACTTCGCCAAGTCTGTCTCCAGCTCTCCCCGTCAGCTCCGTTCTCTTTATACATCCATGGTCAGCTCCATCGGGGCCGTTTGAATGCATTTAACATCGTCAGTTTATGGGTGCTCTACAGTTGTAGCGTCGGCCCGTTTGACCACGGAGATGAGAGTGACGGCCGGCTTGACCTCTCATGAGTGAGATGACATGCCCCTCTATTCCCACATGTCCGCCAGTTACTTCCAGAACCTTTACTGCTAGATTATGCCAGAGTGTCGTGATCTCTAGCATAATTTCAGCACCATAACTTAGAGCTAAGGACAGAAAAACAAACGTCTGTCAAACCTGTATTCATTATCTCTGGGTTATCAAGATTGAGGTTGCACTGCAATCCTTTTCGGTATCAGTGACACTACATTTATCAGCATTGTTTAGATATAACCGGCCTGCAGTACTTTGCCATTTTTAGTTTCATGTTGTAAACTAGAGAAAGAATCTGTGGAGTCTTATCTCAAGAGTGAACGGATAGAAACTGCCGTCACTTACGTTTCAAAAGACTGTCAGTAGCTCTGTTAGGAGTTTGTACTCAGAAAGTATCAGAGAGAAACTTCAAGGCTTCTGTGCCAAATCTTGGAAAGAAAGTAAAGCACAAATTTCACAGCAACATTTACACCAGGCAAGTCTTGGCTCATCGTCTGTGTTTTTTTTTTCTTCTTCCTCCGCAGATACTTGGAGAAGTATGAGAAAGTCCACCACTTCGGCGAGGACGATGAAGAAGTGCAGCCGGGGAATCCCAAAGTCTCTCTTCCAATCGGTGCAATTCCCAGCTCTTATAACTACCAGCAACACATTGTATCAGGTAGGCAGAGACTCCGCTTCCTGTGCGCACCACGCTTACTATTCGGAGGCGTTCTTATTCTTTCTGTGTTCACTCTGTGTCTGTATCACGTTTCTATTTGCATACTTTCTTGTGAAGCTCGTCCCGTAAGCTCTTTCACTTTAATACTGGTGCAGGTGTGATTACAGCAAAGCGTTGCTTCATCAGAGCTGTGTGTGAGCTTCATGGGAAACTGGTCAGCCCACAGGTCGAGCTTATGCATAGAAATGTGCCTCAACAATAGCTGTTTGTTTCAAGGGGTTTCTTGTGGGTTGAAGGCTCAGATAGCTTTAATGTCTCTAATAGTGTTATAAGAGGCAGGGTTTAGCGAATTTATCTTTTTCATTTTGAGAACTGCCACTTCTATGCAGCGATCACAGACTGTGAAATATTGCTGTCAGCGTGTTTTCACTTTGACTCGACGCTGATCTACTGTACGCACGAATCCCTTCTCTTCCAGTTTGACTCTAATAACGCCCCTGTTTTTGTTGCCTTAATTTAGTGTATTCTATATGTTCTCTTTGGCCCAGATGTGGAGCAAACATTTGACTTCTGCAGAAGTCCAGGTCCGTCCTCTCCCACTCGTTTACCTGTGTCCATCTCAACAAATGCCCGCACAGGCAGCCTGCGTTTTGGTTTGCTTGGAAACGGTCCGAGACCACCTATCGCAAGTGGTGTCGGTCCGGTTGTTTTTATCCGCACCAGGGTACGATTACTGCGTACTGCCCAAATGAACCGCACCAGAGTTTGAATCAAACAGACTAAATGTTGGCTTGTAGGAGGACTTTGTTACCTTCAAGGCGTATTGAAGGAGGCTGGGTCACGCTTCATCAACGTGTCATATCTTTGAGGGGTACGACACATGCGCAGTAAAAATATTAACCCAAATAACAGACTTAAATGTATGCTACACTAGGTAGTGTAAAGACCCAGTGATCTGGATCGGTGTATCGATTCAATGATCCAATGATCCAATATCATCGATGCAAAATGAAAACACGGATACAAATCATCTTTAAGATTCTCCTTTATTTTGAAATTCCCATGGTCTGTGTCACCATTTCTGTCTAACAGTGCTTAAACATGAGAAATGTGGCACTCTTTTTATTAAAAGAATAGATTGTTTTTCATTTAAATGTCTGGAAGAACCCAGTGATAAATTTATACAATCATACTTTAGTTGCCTTTATGTGAGTTGATATAAATGTAACTGATTGTACTAAGTTTATTTAAAAGTCCTTGACTATTTGTTCCACCTGGTGTTCTTGGCACATCATCTCCATGGTGATCTTTATTCATGACGCACTGAGGTTCTCATATTACACCTGTGACACCAACTATTGAACGTCCTAATCACCTCATTGAGCTTTTTGCCTCAATAGTGCTTTCCACAAAAAGAAATAACTACTGCAAAGTTTAGAGACGGGCTGAGGGCCCCCGCCATAGCTGAGCTTCCTGCTGTTTGTCCAGTTCATGAGCCTGCGTACTCCTGTACTACACATTTACCGCTTTTATTCCACAGTGACTCATTTCATTCAGTATTCACCTTGCTAAGCGCTGCCTTGTTTGAGTCAAGGCTATGAAGCGTGCAAATGCAGTGTCGATGCTTTTTTTTTTTTAGTTGCCTACGCACACTTAAGCGTCGACTACCGGTAATAATTTTTTAAAGCCGAGCATGCTGATGCTTTCATGATGAAAGAGCCGCCTCTGAGTAACCACATTATATTTCAAACTAAATGTTTTTGTGCAGCTGGCCAAGGCCAACCACTCCGTCTGTGTTGTCGCGGTGAATGGGAGCTGTCCATTAGCCTCAGCGTTGTAGCGCCGAGGCCGCTCTCTGAGGTAATCAACTGTCCTGACAGCAGTTATTGATGAAGAGAAGGAGGAAGCACATGTTGGCTTTCCCCTCCACCTCAGTTTAGATTAGAGCCTCCAGCCTTTTAGTCGCAGGCTCTTTTCTCTAACAATCAGCCCCTCCGCCCGCTGAGCTAAGTGACTCCAAAACATGACCGGAGTGGGAAAAGGCCCAGACAAACAGTGGTGAACTCTGTCTGCGGTTTGTATCATTCACTACCCGGATGAGTCAGACCTTGAAGAACACAATGGTTTTCCCCTGGCAGTTGACTTTGCAACTCTTTTTGAAAGATTGTTATTGTTTTTTCTTTTGAGACTGGTTGTGAGTGATAATGCTTCAATAATGCTTTGCTTGTAGGGAGCGCTGGAGTGGATCTTTTTTAGCGATTTGAATATTTGCCGACAAGCCCAGGTGAACACACACATTGTCATACTAGGGATGAAACCAATATAAATATTTTACTCTTTTACGGTGCTATGGATAACATTCAGCTTCTAGATGTCACACTCTCCCTCCTCCACTCCATTGCATTCACTTCATAACAAGTCATTGCCAGGCACTTACCGTCAATCTCAGCCATTTATCCGTTTTTTTCCACACTATTTGACGACCCAGAGATACCACGTGATACCAACGTCATTTTACCAAGCCTCGTTAGAAGTGGGAACCAAACGTCAGATATCTTCCACAGAGATAAACAAAACATTCATTTTGGACCCGCCAACATTTTTAAAATGGTTAATTCACAAACAAATTTTTTTTTAGGAAAAACCATACTTTTATATCCGACACCTTTCTATAAGGTCTGTGGATGTATTATTTAAAAAATATATATATATTCTAAATATATTAAATATTTGTTATCGATAAGACTTTTAAGTGTCAGAAAATACTTTAAAATGCCCTAGTGAAATGGCTTGTTTTATTTAAAGGAAACAAATGCTAATTTTCAGGTTCATACTTGTATTTTGGGTTTCTACTAGAACATGTTTACATGCTTTAATGTTAAAAAAAAACATTAAATCATTTTTCTCATCCTGCCTGTCAGAATATACCTGTATTCACCCTCTGTCTGAAACGCTTCCGTCTCTTTAAGAGCCCCTCCGGAAAAAAGCTCAGTCTGCTCTGATTGGCTTCTGAGAAAAATATGTTGCACCTTTGCAAATTTAGTTCTCATGCTGCAGGCGGTATATTCTAACGAGCCTGCATGTGACATAGGAAGGGGAGCCAAATCTGAATGACTTGTCATCACAAATCACATGTTTTCTGATCTAGACAGCCCACAAAGAACTGACTGGGTTGTCTTGTTTCACAGTTTGTGGGTTGGTAGGCACTCCAGATACCCAAAAGCATATGCACAAGCATTGAGAAAATACCATTTTTCATGATATAAGGTTGCTTTCACGAGCCAACATTTAGTCCATTTTGATTGGTTTGTTTGGGCAGTGGATCAAAACAACCAGTCCGAGACCGCTTGCGAGAGGTGTTCTCGGACTGTTTCCAAGCGAACCAAAACGCAGGCTGCCTGCGCGAGCATTTGATTTGAGATTGACATGCTGCTGGAGGCTGCAGTGAAATCAATGTAATATGACTTACATAGTAATGTTACCTTTGAAAAGACATAGCATATCCCAACAGGAAATGGGGAAAGTTGACCAAGGTTTCTGCCGGCCTCCAAGCTTGCTCAACTGTTGCTGGAGCACAGAGCGAAAAAGGGGCAGGACTTGGGTTAGGGTCAATTGGAGTGTTTAGCAGCTTAAGAGCCAGATATTCCCTCAGGAGTTGTTTGGGGGGCCAAAAACGGATCCGCTTTCTGAATGACCTGAAACCTAGCTTGGCATTTCTGTACAGTACTAAATTTTCTTGTTACTCATCTTCTGACATATGCACTGATATCGATGCATCTGCAGTAAGCTAGTATATCTGCCTGGCTGATTTTATTGGTCTATTACGGTTCCGTTAACTGAACTCTGTCTGTACCCCCGGCTCTGAATGTAAATGTAAACTGTAATGCAGTAGGACAGGCAGGCTGAAATCGTGCTATGTTGGCTCGGCAGGCTCAATGATGGCTAATTATTTGACAGTAAATCTCTCACTGAGCTGTGGCCTTCCCCGTCGTCTTATCATGTTTTTGGTCGTAGGCCTGCGACGACGTTTAATCCGCTCTGCTCGTGAAGCCCTCTCTGTCAAATAGCAGTCCTCTCAACCACCTCTGTACAGCGCCGGCTCCCTGCAGGTGTTGGAGCATGAGCAGACACAGGCAGGGTTTCTGAATGGGAGCGGTTGCTGCTATAATAGCAAACTGGGGCTGAATCGCATTTGCCTGCACAAACCTTTTTTTCAGCATGGAAATCAAATTCACTCAGCGGGACTCCTCTGCTTTATGATTGGTTCCCAGAGGCAGCCGTCTACAAAAGAGCCTGCACCAAATTGAAATATCCACCGTATGGAAAAATGACACCTATGCTCACAAATGATTGATGGCAGAAAATCCACCCATAGGAAGGGAGGAAAGGTGGCTCTTTGTTGACAAAATGATTGCACTTTCTCACACACATCATCTGTCATTGAGTTACATTCAAGTCAGGATTCTTTCTCCCCACACAGGGATCTCCGCTATTTAGGATTAGACCTCTTTTAATTATAAAAAAAAAGGGAAAAAAAAGCCTATCATGGAGGTTGAGACAAAGACAAACACAATTAAAAGTTAGAGAACGCTCGTGTCAACTAATTTGAACTAAAGACGGCTTTCACTGAACAGCTTAATGCCCCATTTGGTTTGCTTAAACTCTGTTAAAGGAGAAATAAATCAGAGTTAAACTGGCTGACGGTGTGCAGAGGCAAAAGAGAACAGACTAGGGCAACCACTGGTTTTTATTCTGCAGCTCTGTTGCTATATTCACATGATGCAATGGTGTCTTTTAAAACTCTCTACAGTGAGTGTTGTTTGCTCCATTTCTTCTCTGTGTCTCCTCCAGAGACGAGCGCTTAAAGGTCAAATGCCACAACGGTAGTTTATGTTTCACATCATCAACATTATGCTGTAGACATTAAAGGGCAGTTCCATTATCTTGTTTTTTTTTTGGTTTTTATATCATTCTGTAGCTTCCCAGTGGTATTCAAATCAAAACATTCAAATTGTGGTGCGTGATTTAGCATCAAAATGCTAATTTCCCCAAGCCCTTCTAAAAACGTTTTCTCCCGTGATGTGACGTAGGTTTCTGCATGACAATGTGGCTGCATGTACAGTATATGTACATCCTTATAGTCAGTAGCAGGCAGGGAGTACAGGCACGGAAGCTAAGCAAAACACTGTTGTAGATCTTGCGCGTTAGTTCAGATCCGAATGTCACACAATAACACAACCAAACTAACCGATCGATGCAGCGGTAGACCAGAAACTCCTGTGTTCTGTGAGGTAAAATTACTGTTTTTTTTAATGGAGTCTGGTGGCTTTAATGACAGCGTAGATGATGGCTTCAGTTCCCCGTCGAAAAGGGATGTCTGGTGGAGAGGTAAAACGGTGAAACACTTAAGTGGGTGTACACCATTATATAGAGTCCTGTAGTAAGAAACAAGTCAAAGACATTTCTCTCACCTCACAGACGTTTAAATGCTAGATTTTCTAATGGAATATGTAAAGTAACCCGTTTTCCTTTCTCTTCCAGACTATCTCCGCCAAAGCTATGGACTGTCGTCGGATTTCGTTCCGCCGTGCGACTACAACAAACTGGTGCTGTCTCTCCTTTCGGGCCTACCCAACGAAGTGGACTTCGCTGTCAACGTTTGCACTCTGCTCTCCAACGAGAGCAAGCACGCCATGCAGCTGGACAAGGACCCCAAACTGGTCACGTTGCTGCTGGCCCACGCCGGCGTCTTCGACGACTGTACGTTTCCCAGCCTCGCTCAGTATTGTGCTCTTTATTTCTAATGTTGAACAGCAGGATAGAAAAGTCAAATAATGCTGAACTGATACTCTAACACTCTCTCTCTGTGTCTTTGGCAGCGCTAGGCAGCTTCTCCGGGGTATTCGGGATGGACTGGAAGGAGAAAACCTCCCGGGACTTTGTCAGGGTAAAGTAGAATAAAAGTCATTATTTGTGTGACTTTTTTTTGTCTTCTGCAAGTTGTCTGCTAAATATATGTCTCTTTGGTTTGGCCACTATATATAGATATTAAATCCTGCTTTTACTAAAAAGCCACAGAGCATCTATTTCACCCTTTTACAGTGTGAAAATCTAGCGGTTACTCCTAACAGAGGAACCTCAGAGAGCAGTTTTCTCTGAGACGTCTTTAAATCAGAACGGAGGTCAATCCACTTTGATCTCACTCAATCTAAGAGGCACATATGGAAATAAAGTCATGACTCAGGAATAATGCAAATGTAGTATTTAATTTATCCTCAATCATGAGTGCATTTCCATGGCTGCTAGTCTGTAAGAGCAGTCAGAAGTCACAGTCAATAGGAATCCAGTGTCTTTCTCAGTGACACTTTAATTCAAAAGGTTTTGATCTGTGTTCGGGGGAAATGCTGGTCTTAATAGTAAAGTGCAAGTTTTCATGATTATGGTTAAATATGTGTTTAAGTTTCCAAAGAATTAACAATACCGTGGTGCTAGTGGCAGATTAAAGAGGATCATCAAAGTGTACTGTGAAAACATAATGTGTAAAGCCTTTTGTGGCTCCAGAGGTTAGCTGTGGGAAGTCTGATAAATGTCCTCAAGTGACTGATCACTTGAGGACACAGCGTTGGTCGGAGCTGAAGACTACAAGTTTGAAAATGAAAAAAAAGGTGTGGAGTAGGGATGTCACGAGAACCGATACTTCTATACCAAGTCGATGCCAAAACTCTGAAAACTTGTTTTTCTACAGTACCGCAGGTAATTAGGTAATTATCAGGTAATTTCCCTGATAATGTTACTTCGTAAACAACAAATCCATGTTGAAATAGTCAGAAGAAGAGCTAGTTAACGTTGGTTGCTAGCAGCCGGTGGGGCACAGTCGTGCACGGAGCTAACAGCTAACGTACGGAGGTGCTTTGTGTTGCATTATGATGCGTTCAAGCTCTATTCAGTAAAAGTTAAAAAAAATATTGTAGAAATATTATTCAAAGGTAAATGATAACGTTTTCATGATGTGTTCAAATGTCATCTTGTAAAATTAAGTTAATGGTTATGAAGGAGGGTCTGTTGAGGTACATGGGATTTATTGTTTTGTTTTTTACCGTGGTATCGAGAATCGTGGAATTTTACTGGTATTGGTATCAACTACTACATTTCTGGTGTCATGACATCCCTAGTGTGGAGTTACCTGACCTCTGTAGCCCGCTCCTCATCTCTGTTTGAGGCTAGAGGCCCCAGGCTACATTAGCCGGCACTAGCATAACACACCTGAATCTCTGACCAGACTGTTGGCGGTTGAGTTGCATCATGGGTAATGTAGGTTTTGAAAAGGAAGAAGAATATGTGGAATAACAAAGACAATATTTCTGGTTCTGTTGCGTCTATTTTGATAGTTTTTTAACTGGAGATTGATGAGTTAGTTCAGGTCTGTTATCTGTCGTATAGTTTGTTAACATGACAATTAACTTACTGTTGCTGTTCTTCTGCAGTTCTGGAAAGAGGTGGTGGAGGACGTTGAAGTCAGGGAGCTGATCTGGGACAAAAACAGCCCAGCACAAGGTAAACATGTTTGGTGCTAAAAGCCACAAAAAGCAATAAAAAGCTACACTCCTGCATGCTCCCATTGTGTATTTATTGACACTTTAAAATGCTGCGACATGCACTGGTGCGCTTTGCTTTGTTTACTGTGATGAGATGTGTTCTGTTGTGTGTTTAACCCCTCTTTCTCCTTGGCACTACAAGTACCAATACATGATTCTAACAAAATTAATAAAAAAAAACGTCGTCTTTGCAGATGGTACGTCGTGCCAGGAGCGATGGCAGAGCCTCTTCCACCCGCCGCGGAACTCGGGTATCAGTGACATGGAGGCCCAGCGGGTGCTGCAGGTCGCCGTTATCCTGCGGAACCTCTCCTTCGAGGAGGCCAATGTCAAGCTGCTGGCGGCCAACCGAACGTGCCTGCGCTTCCTTTTGCTCTGTGCCCACTGTAACCTCATCTCACTCCGACAGCTTGGACTTGACACGTTGGGCAACGTGGCTGCCGAGGTACGTCCGGTGATAACAGTTTGGGGCTCTCAGTCAAAACTCAATGCCAATTTTTTTTGCCGAATAAAACATCTTCAAAGGAGCTAACTTTTTAAAAAAAAAATAAAAAAAAAAAAATAGATTTGGGTTAGTTCATTTAATGTAGTAAAAAGTGTGTGATGAGGGAGATTTGTTTCCAAATGTAGGTTACTGTGACATGTAAACGGTCTGGCCTTTAGCCATCGTTTCTGCTCCAAAACCTGCTGAATTGGAGCAGTTCAGGTCACGTATGCTATCAGTTTCATTTGATGGGAAAAGAAAACCTTGTAAACTTAGAGGCTCTTTTTCTTTTCAGGCTTTCCCAAACCAAAAACACAATAGCAAAAGATGATGTTTTGACAATGTTTAATTTTCTGAACATACACAATGGTTAGTTACGTTAACAAGCTGGCTTTATCCTCTTCCAAAATCTGATGAATTAATAATTAAATATTCTGTTCTTACCTTTCACAATAAAAGCCCTAGACATACAATATTCTCAGGTGAATATTTCACATTTTTGTGTCATTTATTTGCCACGCCCCGGTGTGTAAAGGCCTCAAGTTTTACATATCTATTTAACCAAGGTGAACTGTCACATTTTCTAGCTGTCACAGACATGAATTGATTTCAAACCCCTCTCGTCTAACGTAGAATAAAAGTCTTTAATGTAGAAATGGGGCGAACGTTGAGAATGTTAGCGGCCGTCACAGTGAGTGAATACATTACATGGGCTCGCTTCAATTTTAATATCACATTTATTGGTGTGAGATGCATGTAGATGAGCCACATCTATTTTTAGAAACTGTAAGCGTAGGGTCCCCGATACAATCAGTTAAGTCTTTGATGCCATTAATTGGATGGTTGGGTTCAGATGTGATACTGCAACGCCTTCTGTTATAATATCAATACTTCAAGAGTGCTCCTTTTTGGTTGCTTATAATGTTGTGACCAAGAACACAAATCATTAATGTTATGATGGAATTAGTGTAGTTTGGCTTTTGGCCAGCTTGCTGCTTTTAAATATAGTAATAATGAGGCATGCTTTTGTTTGATTCAGCCTCCGCCCCGGGGACTACAGATGGGGATTAGCTAGTCTCATAGTTATAGGTGTTTAAATCTGAGAAGGAGTGTCCCTAGTATGTATAATAAATGTTGTAGTTGTTGCTGGATGGTGGGAATCGTTGAATTAATCTCGTCTGCTTTCTTGCAGCTTCAGCTGGATCCTGTTGACTTTCGGACGACTCATCTGATCTTTCACACCATCACCAAATGTTTGATGTCCAGGGACCGGTTTCTCAAAATGAGAGGTGATTTTTCTGCGTGACGAGGCGCTTAGCGTTTTTTTTTCTGCACCGAGCGCTGCATGTTTGGTCGCCGAGAGTTGAAAAATGTTCAGCTTTGGGTAAAATGCACTGCGTCACTGTCTCTCCGTCACTTTGTTTAAATAGCGGAGCTACTAATGTTAACGGAGGTGCCATTCACTTATTATTATGAGGCGTTCAAAGTCTGCTCAGGAAAAAGGACTATTGGGCGAAGGTAAATTACAACGTTATCATGATGCGTTCAAATGTAATCTCTTAAAATTAAGTTTTTGGCGAGAAACTTGAATAAATCCAGTTGTTTGAAGGAGATGTTTTCACATCAATATAAAATAGATATTAGAGAGGGAATTATGACCTTTTTAACTTCATAACAACTTTCCAAGATTTTTTTAATCAAAGCAATTATTTAAATATCCATAATCATTTCAATTGTGTGTTTTTATGGAAATACTATAGATGACAATAACAATAACAATAACACTACCCTCCTTCCCTCCACGGTGTAATTCGAACACTGTAATTTAACATGTATATAATGTTCTTTGTGCAAAATATATTGATCATTGAGTGACATCAGATCTAAGATGTTATTCCTCGCCGAGATGTTTCCTCGCCCATAAAATCTCATGAACCCACATGACCGGTGGGTCCGTCCTCTTCTCCCTACGTGCTTCAGCCTTCCTTCATCCAGAGCAAGCCCTCTCTATCGAGCAAGCACTCTACCTTGTGCCAACATGTTTACTGCCGCGGATATTCCGTATCTTAGCAACCAGATGCAACCAAAGCATCTCAGCTGAAACAACGCTGCGCTTCCAAAGCGCTCTCAAGCTTTCAGAAGAGCGCCTGGCCTTATTGTAAGTATGCTGTATGAAGCATCTTAAGTTGAACGTGTATTTCTGTGTGTCCCTTTTTTTTTAGCCATGGAAATCCTGGGCAACCTCAGCAAGGCCGAGGACAACGGCGTGCTCATCTGCGAGTACGTGGACCAGGACTCGTACAGGGAGGTAATAATGCTCCTCACCCTGCCTGACCTCATGCTCCTCATGGCCTCCTTGGAGGTGCTGTACCTGCTGGCCCAGCTCGGAGAGATACCCTGCAGCAAGATCGCCTCCGTCGACCACAGCATAGGTATGAATCCTCTACTGTCACATGTTTTAGTTTGTTTTTTTTAAACATACCATGCCGGTTTGATCTTTTTTATTTTGGTTCATTCTCCTTAAGTGAATCCAGAGCTTGAAATCTAGCGTCACATGGGCTTGGTAGAGTTTTGGTAACGTGTCTGCCTGCCAAGTTTTGTCACCCCCGTCATTCCATTCATGAATAACTGTCTCAAATGTTTTATTTCTACGTTCTGGTTCTCACCGCAGGAATGACACATTTCTTTGATCTGGTAAATGTCGCAAATGTGACCGCTTGTTTTTAACCACTGTGTTTTCATTTTTTTATCTCCTTCTCTCCGGTCAGACCTGTTAGTGCGGTTAGTATCGGTCGACCTTCACACGTTCGGACCCGACGCCCTGACAGCGGTGCGGTTGATCGAGCACCAGGCCAGCGCCGACCAGGCGGCCGAAGTTCGACCACAGCTGGTGGAGCAGGTGCCTGCGGCCGTGCAGGGAGCAGCAGCGCCTGGTGAGTGTCTGCTCGTTGGGGGAAAGCTGTGCCCCTTGATTAAAAACTTGTGACAAATCTTTTCTGCCTTAACAAGCGTTTATACACTCGGCCTCCTGCTAGGCAAACGGGGAAATTACTAGGAGAGTAAAATTACCTCGTTTTTATTTAGTGTTGCTTCGTGATTTCAGGTCAATTTTCGCATTATTAAGGGACTTTGGAAGTGTATACTGCAGGTAATAAACATAGCTTTGGATTTGTTCTAAGCCATTACGGTCCACTGGAAATCTGTAATATACTGCATCTTCACTACAGTATTATATTTTAAAGCTATCCGAAACTTGATCTAGAATTGAGTTTTTCCAAATCATAAATGTAGCTTTAAAAAACCCCCCAAAAAAACACCTTTGTTTATTTTGACTGTGCCCAGACGCCAGGATGGTAGGGGAGGGGCATTTCTATTGCATTCGCTTTACCGCACCATTGTGATGAAAAGACAGCTGAACCGGAAGGCAAAGCTCTTGATCTACTTTCACCTATGGTCATGAGGGCTGGGTCATGACCGAAAGAACTAGATCGCGGGTACAAGCAAACAAAATGGGTTTTCTCAGGAGGGTAGCTGGCGTCTCCCTTAGAGATAGGGTGAGAAGCTCAGTCATCTGTGAGGGACTCGGCGTAGAGCCGCTACTCCTTTGCGTTGAAAGGAGCCAGCTGAGGTGGTTCGGGCATCTAGTAAGGATGCGCCTCCGTAGGGAGGTGTTCCAGGCACGACCAGCTGGGAGGAGGCCACGGGGAAGACCCAGGACTAGGTGGAGAGATTATATCCCCACCCTGGCCTGGGAACGCCTCGGGATCCCCCAGTCAGAGCTGGTTAATGTGGCCCGGGAAAGGGAAGTTTTGGGTCTCCTGCTGGAGCTGTTGCCCCAGCAAGTGTTTCAGCACCGAACAGTTAATTAATGACATTTCTTGGAATTGATTCAAGACCACCAAGAATATGAACACCTCTTTAGTTGTAATTATCTTTTGTCTCTGCCCATCATGATATAAACAAATGCAGATGTAAAAGCAGATTTTCCAATCTCCTCACTGCACCATTGAGTGTGTGTGATTTAACAGGTGTCCCTTGGTGGGAACTAAACCCAGCTAACCTTGGAGGTGTCATTCCTGTACAGTCAAGTGTACTCCACTGGACTGCAACAGTTATTAGTGTGCTGACATCTAGTGGACACCCTGGGGATTGCTACAAACTTTAAGTTGATTGAATCAACGGACAAATTCATCATATTCTCTTGCTTTCAGCATTAAATCAGTTATACAGAAGCATTCATGTTTTTTAAACCCGTCTTTGTTTTGTCTTTTTCAGTAACGAGGGTCGCGGTTCAATCCACTCAAACACCACCTGGTATTGTTGAACTAGATGGAGAAAAATTCACACTGCAGTGGTAAGATTCATTCATCTATAGATGGGAATTCTGATATGTGTGTTTGTGTGTGTGTATATATATATATATACATATATATATATATATATATGTATATATATGTATATGTGACAAATTGTTCAAAACAAAGAATAAAATTGAAACATAAATAAATAAAAATAGAAAAATAAAACGAAGAGCAGAATAATCACATAAACCACAGTATCGGCAAAATAATGAGTAATAATAATACATATATATTTTCAAACATGCATAAACAATCAGCAAAAAAGATCATAATATAGACATAAATATTCAGAGTCATAGACAAGTAGAAAAATACAATTTAATGTCTTTTTGAGAGAAAACAAATTTTTCGTTGTACCGATCCCCCCCTTATGTCTGTGTTTTGTCTCTCCAGGCTAAACGCACACTTTGAGACGAACGCCGAGGGCTCTGTGTCTCGATCAGATATGTACTCGGAGTACCTGGCCACCTGCAGTAAAATGGGACGAAGCAACATCTTGAACTCTACCGGCTTCCTCAAATGTCTGCGGTCAGTCCCGTTTCCTTCCCCCGTCTGACGCTTTTATGTTTACGCAGAGCAACGATGTGTTTACCCTGATTGTTTTCTCCTTTTACTGCACAGCAGTTACCTTTTGTAGAGCAGCTCTAACAACACACAGCTGTTTTAATAGTGTTAATGATAGATAAGATACCAGTGAGTATTTCCCTTTGTGATGAACCCGTGTCTCCTCCCACCACCGCAGGACCGTGTTTCCCAGCCACACAATGCGACGGCAAGAGGAGCCCAAGGCCAACGGGCAGGTTCAGATCCTCCTGGTCGGGCTGAGGCGCCGGTCAATCCCACTGCCCATCCAGCTGTACTACCAGCAGCCTCAGCAGCAGAATCCGGCAGCAGTTGTGACACCTCCAGCAGCGCCTGGAGACCCTCAGGCCCCGCCTCCAGGTACAAATAGTAGAATTGATCATGTTTTTTGAAATGCATCAGATTTTGTTTAGTCACCTAAGATGCTGCCTAGGATCTGAACAGTTCTGTTTGTGTGTTAATGTGTGACCAGGCTTACCTCTCGGGCCTCCCGGTCTTGGACCCCAGTTTGTCCGGGTCATGGGCCCCAGCACCACTGGTTCCGCCCCACCCATGGCCACGACTGCACAGGAGCATCCTCACTCAAGCCACCCGACTGTTCCCCGTCACCCGGCGGCCCCGCAGGTGTCTCCACAGTTACCGCCGAATCCTCTGGTGGCAGCGCTGCAGCAGCAACAGGTCCGACCCGGTCTGGTGGTGCAGATTCCGACGTCGGCGACGGCCACCCAGAACCACAGCCCCCAGAACCCCGCCGCTGCTCTGCAACACTCCCCCATGCTCCCCACGGGGACGCCCGTCACGCTATTTCAGCAGGTACCGCAGGGCCACATCCTCACCGCCAGGGTGCAAGGCGTGTGCCCCCCGATCGCCCAGCACCCGGCCCTGCCTCAAACCCCTCCTCTGTCTGGAGCCCACCAGGTGGAGCCTCAATGTGCGGCGGCGACGCCCTCTTCTTCCATCCAGGCGGGTGGTCCGGTGTTGAGTATCGCGGGCGTGGCCCAGGGGTCACGCGTCACATTTCAGAATATCGCCCCCAAACCAGCGCCAAACCAGTCGGGCGGACCGACCGCCACGATAGCCACTCCCAACCAGCAGCCTCAGCAGCAGGCGCAGAGTGTCGTAATAGTCAGCCCCAACCCCCAGCCGAGCTCGGGCTACAGCCCCGCCATACACCAGATCGTTCTTGCCAACCCCTCCGCCATTCCCGGCGCCCAGACTATTCAGATAGCAGGGCAGCCCGGAGCTGCTTCCAGCCCCTGCCCGCCCCCCGCGTCTCACTCCAGCACCCAGCCCAATCAAACTGTCAGCCACGCACTGTCCATGAAACGGCACCACCAACAGCAGCATCAACAACCGCTCCAACTTATCTCCCAACCTCCTCCCTCTCAGCCTACCTCCACCGAGTCCAGCTTGATCAAACAGCTACTGCTTCCAAAGCGAGGGCCTTCTACCCCGGGGGGGAAGCTCATCCTACCCGCTCCACAGGTGCCCCCTCCCAACAGCACGCTATCCCCCAGTCCGCAGGTCATCTACCAGACGAGCTACACCACCCAGAACCCCTCTCCTCAGCCTCAGCAGCTCAATGTCCAGCTGGTTCCTGGTCAGCTTCCTGCTGCAGGAGCCCCGGCCCTCCAGACGGTGCAGCTGTTGCCGGGCCAGCTCATTTCCACAAGTAGCTCAGGGGCGGCTACCATCATCCAGGGCCCCACGGCAGCTGGACAAGTCACGTTCACCGTGGTCCCCAACACTGGCTTCACCACCTCTACCGCTGCTGTTGTGAGCCAGGGTGCCGTGGCTCCGGGAGTTCCCCCTCCTCAGTTCTCTACTGCAGCGCCCCACCACGCTGCTGCAGCTCCACCACCGCCACCACCACCCCCACCTCCACCACCACTGCCGGCTCCCCTCAGAGGAGACAAGATCATTTGTCAAAAGGAAGAGGAGGCCAAGGACGCCACGGGGCTGCACATCCACGAGAGAAAAATAGAGGTGATGGAGAACTCGTCTTTGGCAGAAGGAGACTCCAACGGCAAAACCAGTAATGGCGATGTCGCGGCGGGTGCCAAGCTGCTAAACGGTCGGAAGTGCATGGAGTCTAATCTACCTCCATACCACTCAGGGAACAGCCAGGGGGCACTCAACGGCCCGGCTACGGAGGGTCACCCTGCGAATGGGAAGCAGGCCCTCTCCCCCAGCCTGAACACCCCCCTGGAGGGCAACCCCGACCCCAAAAAGACTCTAGTCAACGGGGTGTGTGACTTTGATCGGGGTGATGGCGGTGGCAACTTAAACAAAAACATTCCAAATCACATTGCTTCCAAACAGTACTTGGGGAACGGGGAGGTGGGCCCTTCTGAGAGGAGTCACGGGTCAGACCCCCCTCTTCCCAGTCCTCCTCCCCCCCAGCAGGACACTGCCAAAGCCCAGCAGGCCGAGCGCCTGGCTAACGGACCCCAGGCAGTAGGCAACAGGCCTCCCTCGGAACTAACCAATGGACCTATGGGGCCGGCCTTTGCCACGCCCGTGCTTAGACAGCAACTGCTCCCCAACTCCCCCCTCCCCCCCACCGTCACTGTTACCTCCCAGAGTCCCGCAAACGGAGTGGCCTCCGAGCCCCGAGGTCTCAAGAGGCCGGCCGAGAACGAGGACCGCAGCGCGGCGGCGGTGTCCTCGGGGATCCCCAACAAAGTGGGGGTGCGGATCATCACCATCAGCGACCCCAACAACGCCGGCAGCAGCGCCACCATGGTGGCGGTGCCAGCGGGAACAGACCCAAGCACAGTAGCCAAAGTAGCAATAGAGAACGCCACTCAGCAGAGGAACTGCTCGCCCACACTGGCAGCTGGCTCGACGGTGAGTCATTGGAGGGGTTAGTCTCGCAGTAAGCCACGTTTATCATGTCTGCTAGTAGTGTGACTGAATGTCAGGGCTGTCACTAAATGTGTCTGCATGTCTGTGACAGACACACGAGGGTGAGTATTTGCAAGTCATGGATGTTGTCTGTGGCTATGTTTGTGTGTCTAATTTACCACCTACTGTTTTGGTTAAGGGTATCCTATGGTATTTACATTCACTAGAACACATATGTTCCCTTCAGTCTAGCAGACATGTAAGAGGCATCTCCGTTTTAATTCTTTATTCATGATTTGAATATATTTTTTCTTGCATAATTTCAAATCCCTCTTCTGGAGGTGAATGTAGCCAGCCTGACATGTGTACACACAAACTGTAGCACATACTCTTTGCAGTTTTTAGGATGGCTAATGTAGTCAGCTGTAATCTGCTTATTTTTGACTGAGGGAAAAAATCTATTAATGCACATTTAAACAACTCAATTTACGCGACGTTAAGGCCCAGACACACCACGCCGACGTCAAAGAACTAACAGTGATTAAGGCCGACTGTTGCGTCGCCCCACGTCGCGTTCGTCTTGGCCGACAAGTTACATTGGAACATGCCGCAAAGACTTACAGCAGACCAGTTGGCACTTACATTCTGCGCCTGTCTGTATTCATCATTCAAAGAAAGAGAAACCAGAAGACCGAGGAAGGCAGATATACAAGCCGTTATGATATGTACATGAAGTAGAGCGGCGCTTGCCGACCGTTTCCACACCACTCGCCACTTAGCTTCATTCCAGATGGCCGTGTTGTTGTGAAAATATCCGATCAGATGAAGATGAAGATGAAAAATGAGAAGAGCCTTCTGTGTTTTTCCTCTTGACTTTACTCGTTGGCTCGCTTTCCTCACGTCAGCCAATCAGAGCGGTTTCTCTCGGCCAATTCAACATGCTGAATCGGCCGAAAAACCTCCGACTCGGGCAGGCTAGAGCCGACGATGCGGGACACACCGCAAAAACTAGGTCGACAGACGCTCACCAACGGCCCCAAATTGTCGGATGGCCGGCCGTCGGCTTGGTGTGTCAGCGCCTTTAGACATGTTACAAATTGTTCTAAAACAGAGTTCAGCTGTAGCTTGTAGACTTGTTTTGTGGTCTTTGTAACGTGATTCAAGATGCTATGACCTCAGATTCTTTCGCCAAGAAAGAGCAGAACCAGCTCTTTGGTTTCTCCATTCACTGCCTCCCTCTGTCTGAATGAATTGCTAATGTCTTTGGCTGTGGAACAGAATGAAGTTAAACCTGCAGAGAGGCCGTCGAGAATACAGCAACAAAAGCCAGGAAGGGCCATTGGCAGTCATTTTGGCATTTTAGCACTGAGCAAAGATTACAGAAAGACCTTTGTTTTTGTTTGTTCGGGCGCCAATCCTTGAGATTGTTTTTATTTCATGTCTGTGAGATGCCAAAACGGACACTAAAACGAGCATCATGGGTAAAACATTACACCATGCTTATAGCATGCTGTGTGTTTTCCTGTAGGAGCTGTGTTTAGATGAGAAACTTTACAGGGTTTCTTTTCTAACACGATTCCAGTATTTGATGCTGAAACACACCGTTATGTAACTCAATTGAAGCGGCACATTATGCTCTAAGATTTGTAATGTTCTAAAATCAGACAATACCTTTGAATTACAAATGTGCAGTTAGGAAAAGG
Source organism: Sebastes umbrosus (assembly GCF_015220745.1). Lineage (NCBI taxonomy): Eukaryota > Metazoa > Chordata > Actinopteri > Perciformes > Sebastidae > Sebastes > Sebastes umbrosus. The sequence goes on from NC_051291.1 coordinate 5,064,804, forward strand.
GACTTGTTTGGCACTCAAATTGCTGTCTGTCCGTGTAGGAGATGGAAGGAAAAGTCTGATTTGGTTCAGGGCTCATTAAGACGCTGGCACAGTGTGTGTTTACTGCAGTCTGCAGGTTGAGTAGAATAATGTTTCTCATTACAATATATAGCCACTACTTTGATTTCAGATTACAGCATAGTCTGGTATGCTACAGTAGTCTATTACTGCATTAATGTCATGATGCCGGCTGATAACCGCTGTGTCAAAATTCTGAATTTTGTCAGCTTGGTGGTGTTGGACCCGGGCTGTCCACATGGATATGGAGTAGCCAGCCGATGGGGAAAAGAAGTGACCCCTGGCACATTCTAATGCCACTGTTCCATCATATAAACTGATCTGAATTCGAATGAGTTAGCCAGCCTGATGTGGTGGGCTGGACTGATGCAGACATACAGGCATGTTTCTCTATCATCATGCTCGCGTTGTTTTGAAGCGGAGGCTAGTGGTCGTAAAATGTACACGTAAAGCAAATCGCAACTTGTTGATCAAAACTATTTGAGTCGAGTGATTCACATATTTTGTTATTTTACTGTTATTTTTGTCAAATGTTTATTTTATAAATTATTTAAAACACAACCAATACATAGGCTAGATAAGACATGGGATTAAAAACTAAATTTGTATAGCTCTCTCTTTTTTCACCAAACCTTTTTTTGCATTTGGGTCTGCTCCCACACTACTTAAGTGTTTTTATTACGGAGAAAAAATTGTGAACAGTATTCACTGTGTTCACAGGACCTCTCTGTGCTCTCTGTCCCAAAAGCCCGGACAAAAATTGGGGAAAGGGCTTTTGCATATTCTGCACCCTCAGCCTGGAATCTGCTCCAAAATGACTTGATAATCAAGGAGCTGGTATCATTAAACATTTTAAAATCTAAAATGAAGGCTTTAGAAGCAGACTCTATGGCCTGCCAATGTTTTTAGCTTCCCTTGTTGTACAGCTGACTCCCGCAAAAGTTCCTTTTTGTCCCCCCATTTGTCTTTAGATAGTTCTCTTTTAGTGCTTTTAGTGTTTGTGGACTGTATTTTTGTCTCTGTTTGTGTCTGTGTCTGCAACTTTGTGTTCTTGCTGCTGACTGTCTTGGCCAGGTCTCCCTTGGAAAAGAGGTTCTTAATCTCAATGGGACTAACCTGGTTAAATAAAGGTTAAATAAAGGTTAAATAAAAAAGAAATGTTCATCTCTGAGACTAGTGGAAACAGTTTTCCAAAATCAAACTCAATACCAGCAAATATGCACTTATTGCACATCACTTGTGAGTTAATGTTTGGAGGTTAAGAAGGTGAGGCCAGTTAAGACCATGTGGCTCTCTCCGATACCCACCTCCTATAGCAAAGCAGCTGAGAGAGCAACTTCTGCCACTAGAGAGGCTTGGGTTACATCTCAGCCGACAAGTAGAGTTTGGGGACGATTGCAGCTGGTGAATATTTAGAAGTCCTTTTATTTTGTGACCAAAAGTCACTTGATGTCTCCATTTATTTTTTATTAATTCATATATATTTTTTCCAACAGCCTACAGTTACCCCGCCCCCTGTATCCCAGCCTGCTCCTCACCTCTCAGCACAGCAAAGCCCCGCAGCAGCACCGCCAGAGCAGACCAGGAAAGCAGGGCAGAACTTCAAGTGTCTGTGGCAGTCCTGTAAACGGTACGTGTCGGACGCGGACGTTCGCAATTCAACTTCAGCCTAAGCCGCTGTTGAGCTCTGCTGATTTAAATTCTTTCTTCTTCTTCTCCAGGTGGTTCGAAACGCCGTCTCGGGTGTTTTACCACGCGGCGACGCAACACGGTGGAAAAGGTGTATATGGAGGCCACTGTCAATGGGAGGGGTGTGAACCTTTTCCTCGGCAGAGACTGTCCTTCATCACGCATCTACAGGTGAGACTCCCTCCAGTGTTTTGTTGCTCAGTGTTTTTCTTAATGCACTTTTTTTATAGTACCATCAACAACGATAAGTTGTATTTATCTAAATAGTTTCCACTCTTTTCTTTTCCAGGATAAGCACTGTTCTCGAGAGGCTTTGCTGGCTGGACTCAAGCTAGAGGAGCAGCAGGCGCAAAGTCCCAATCAGACTTCTTCCCAGTACATACACCTTTCTTTATTCAGTATTTCTGGGCTAAACAGTGTTCTGATGGTGGTGTTTGACAGATGATATTAATGTGTTTGGGTTTATGCTTGGTTTGTTCCAAAGGACTCCGCCAGCGGCAGGCAGCACTCCGACACCGCGAGCACCGAAAGCAATCGTGAATCATCCGAGCGCAGCTCTCATGGCCCTTCGCAGAGGCTCTCGAAACCTGGTCTTCAGGGACTTCACTGTGAGTAGAACAAGGCTACCTCATTCCTCCCCGATTTACCTCGAAGCTCACACTTTTGTATGACTCGTATGAAAGCTCTCGGGTCGGCCGAGGTGGACGTAAGCTGCTCTGAAGTTTTTTTTTAAATCCCACTGTTTTCCTTCACTTCAAACCCAGGATAAGGATTGACTGGAAATGCTGTGACTTTTCCAGGTCTTTGTTAGGCTGGAATCTGCACAAAGATTTAATGTTAGAAAACTCCATTAGATTGTACATACAATTACACAATTTTTTCTTAGATACAAGTAGAGGGGGCTACAAGGACAATATGTTGGGAACCACTTCTGTGGTTCTCCCCCTCCTTCTGAATCTCTCTCATCTCTGTGGTGGAATCCATGAATCCATTTGTTGTTTTGTTTCCTCTCCTAGGACGAGAAAGAGGGACCAGTGACCAAACACATACGACTAACTGCTGCCTTAACGTTAAAGAACATCGCCAAGCACTCTGACTGTGGTCGCATGTAAGTGTCCTTCTGGCTTTGAGGAGTGTTGAGTGAAACTTTCTGGGTATTTCCTTCTGTGTTTGTTCCCCTTGCCTGGTGAGCAGAGATGTCATGAAAGATTACACGAGTATGGATAAAATAAAAAAGATGTGTAAGAAAGTATCGATACAAATGAATATTGCGATATTATGTTGTGCGACACTTTTTTTTTCTTTCTTTTCTTCACAACACTGACGGCCCACTGTTGGGTCCGGCCACTATTCAAAGTTTTGGAGATTGTAGCGGGTTCAGTTCAGGTTTTAAAGCTAGAGTGAAGATACTGGTATCATATGAAACTAGAAAACCTAAGGAATCCATTGGTATATACCATGTCATACTAGCTTTTCGCAAAGGAGGCTAAATAACTACAAATTTATGCTAAATTTTGGCGAGGAAAAACTGGCATGGCCATTTTCAAATGGGTCCCTTGACCTCTGACCTCAATGTTTCAGTTATTTTGATCACTTCTTGGTGTTTTGGATAAATAGTTTCTTGTTTCTTTGTGTAGAATGTAGAAGAGCACTCTAACTTACGTTTTGTTTCTTTCTCTCAGGTTGGTAAAGAGGCATGAGACGCACCTCTCTGTGCTCGCGCTAAGTAACATGGAGGTTTCCACCACGTTAGCCAAATGCCTTTACGAACTGACGCGCGCGCTCCAGGCTTAAACGCCAAAAGGACAACCTCTACAAACCCCCCCTCTCTCCTGAGATGAGAGGGAGGAAGCCACCGGTGAGCCGTAGCGGGGTCTGCAGAGGGGCGGGAGCGTAGGCGGCAACCGGAAACGAAGGCCCTCCTTCTGCCGCTCCCGGCAACCCGGCACCCTCCAACCTCCGACCTCCAACCCCCCCCCTCTCCATCCCTCACCTCCTTCCTCGCCAACCCGTGTTCAAACACCCCGCCCTCCTCCATCCACACAAACACACACACAAAAAAAAAGAAACTGCCACGGGGGTCTTCCACCAGCTGCCCACCAGGGGGAGCTCTTTAAGACTGCTTCCCCGAGGGACTCCACCGACGAAACCCCAAACATGAGCACATTTTTGTTTTCTGTTTTTCTTTTTCTCTTCGTCCCGTGAACTGATGTGTGCGTTGGAGCGAATGGCGGTCGACTGAAGAGCACGGATGGGCGGGGGAGAGAGGGGGCGGGGCTAGGGTCGGTGACGGAGGAGGAGGAGGACTCAGCAGCTGGCAACTGGCGCAGATCCATTTTTTTTTTTTTTCTTTAGAAACTTGGTAGCTTGGTTTTCTTACTTGAGTCAATATATTTTCACTTATTTATTATTGAAATGAATACCATTACAATTAATGAAAAAGAATCTTGTAAATATGTTGTGAATATATATAAAGAAGATCCTCTTTCATGCCGATGCAGCCACTGGAGAACTTGCTCTGTGGAGTAATAGAAGCATTACTTTGGTAGAATTGAATAAAGTAGTATGTTTGTTTTTGTTTTTTTTTGCTTTTTTTATGATCCCTGGTCACTTGTATCTAATGTGATTCTATACTCAGCAGTGGATGAATGTACTTAAAAACCTGTAAATAATTCTGCAAAGGTACTGATGCTGTAAAGCTTAGGGAGGGGGTTAAAAACAGTTTTTTGTGGAACTGTGACATTTTTTGTATTATAATACCTTGTAGAACTCATTTTGCTGGCTGAAAGAGTATGGAATAATATATCTCATGTCATTTTGTAGAAGAAAAAAAAATATTGAAGGTATTCTCTTCCCTTTCTCTTCCCTCACACGCCCCCTTCCCACCCTCAACACGCACACACACAAGTAACATATATCCACTGTAAGCGTTTTGTCATTGTACGGGCACAGTGCGCGTACCAAAATTTTTTTGTATTTGTAAATTGGTTTAAATACATGGAGTTTTTATACAGGTTTTCTCCTGTGTTCTTTGCTTTACGTGCAGGTATGATATTTTCTTCACTACTTTTTTCTATCTTAATATAGTGTGGAGTTTTATTGTACTATTTTTTCATTCTTAATACCATGCCACATTCCGGCTCACGTCCTCAAGACTGTCCTCTCTACCGTGTGTTGTGTAACATTTATGACTGCCTGTCGTATTAGCATCTGACCGGGGCGAACCCAACCATCCTCATTTCTGCGGTGTCAGTAGGATGTGTGACTATACATAGACCTAACAGTCTGTTAGAGATTGGCTTTATTTACTTTGGTGACTGTTTATAGTTTTTAAATAAAACACTGAACATTTTGCTTTGGTTTTTACGCTTGTTTCTTTATTTTTTTTTACTCCCATTTTCCTTTCCATCAAAGCGCATGCAACAGTCGAGTTGTATTCCACCAGGTAAATGCAGTTGCCATGGGTACATGGAAAGATTGTGGAGTACTAATTTGGAAAAAGAAATCCACATTGCACAACAACAGGGATTGAGAGTGCATGAAAATTAAAGGGGAACACGCCCCCAAATTAAGAATTCCAATATGTTATTTCCACGGTCGAGGAAAGGTCAATCAATATTTGTGAACATGAGTTCCTCTCTCTCGCTCTCAAAGGCAGAAACCAGAGAAGAAGAAGTCTCAAACTTGTGATGTCATCGGGTTTTTAGAAGGGGATACTTTCACAACAATGGAGGAAAACTGTCATGGCCATTTTCAGAGGGGTCCCTTGACCTCTGACCTCAAGATATGTGAATGAAAATGGGTTCTATGGGTACCCACGAGTCTCCCCTTTACAGACATGCCCACTTTATGATAATCACATGCAGTATAAATGTGTTATTTTCGCCTATTCTAAAGTGGTGTATTTGAATATTTCTGCATTCTGGGGTCCCTAAACAGTCTTTGAAATACATAACTTGGGTATCACTGTAAAGCTGAGACTCTTGTGGATCCAATGAGCCCAACTGTATTCATATGTGATGATGTTAGTCCCCATAGTAGCACATTTCATTGTAGTGAGACCATTTTTTTAAACTTGACCTCACTGTATAAAATGACCTGTGGTGACCTCTAGGATAATCACAGCCTCATGAAACTTTACAGCCACAAACTAGAGACCTAGAGCATTCAGAGGATGGATGGCTTTCCTAGCTAGATTGACAATAAGGGGGTTTCTGAGCAGTTTACACAACAGAAGTGCTCGCCATCTAATTGCCGAAAAATGCAATTCTTACAGAAATCTCCAAATGTCAAACATTTTTGGTACCAATTAATTTTTCTATGGTGTTCCTCAAGGTCTTGGTGTCTTAATGTGGTATTTTGGAGGGATTATTGATAATTTTGTATCAATTGAGTGGTAAAAATTGGTTAATTCTAGCACCAATTCTGTGTAACAAATGGTATCTACCTTCAAATTGCTGCAAATCTCATAAAAAAGAAGGCTTCTTTTAAATGTCAGGCTCCACAGAAATATGACACAAAGCTTATCCAACCAGAATGAAATACAAGTTTGTTGTTGGTGAGATGGCTGGGCAAGTGGTGAGCAAGTGGCAATGTGGGTGGGCATGGAGCAGGTGGCTTACATTGCTTCAGAGCTTCAGTGCCCAGGGGCCCACCTTGGTGGTGCTAATCCAGCCCATATAGACTATCTATGATCCAGCCTTGCTACTAATACTTCTCATCAAAACTTTCAAAATAAAATGACCAAAAGAAACAGTTTTTGTTTTTCAAAATATGTCACCATGTCTGACTGGACATATCTTGATGTAGTTTCTCAATGTGACCACTGGAGGGCAGTGAGTTAACACCCACTTTACATGATTGCATGATCTCCAAATTAGAAACAATGTAATTAAAACAACTCCTAATGGGCCTTTTTCACATCACACATTTTGACTTGTCATAGTAGGAAAAGCACAGGTGTACAAATAGAGCACAAATGCACCCAACCCTTGCCCATTGCCAATGCAAAAAGGCTAAAGAACAAAAAAAAAAAAAGTTAAATTAAATTAAAAAAAAAGAAAAAGACAAATAGACAAATAGATAAATAAATAATGAGAAAAAAATTATATATATACATATATATATATATATATATATGTATATATATAATAGGCTGATAATATATATATATATATATATTCTCTCCATCAGCTAAATTGTATGACATCATAAACTTTGATTTATTTAAACAGAAATGACCCCTAACTAAATTCAAAATAAAAATAAAAATAAATAATAATACAAATATATTTTTCTTTCTTTCTTTCTTTTTCTCTAATTAACTTTGGGGCTTTGGAGGGGAAAAATACGTTAAAGTTAAATAAAATAATAATAATAATACAAAATAAAACATATATATATAAAAAAAATATATGTATACAAAATTATAAAGAAATGTTTAAAAAAAGTATTTAAATAAATTATAAAAAAAATATATAAAATATATATATATATTTTTTTTTATTATATTTTTTAGTTATTATAATTTTATTTAACTTTAACGATTTGTCTCCTCTCTCACCTGTTGCTGTATGTCTCTGTACTGTTCATCCCACCACAGAGTGATAATAATAAATCATCTCTGCTGTTCTCTGCTGTGTGACGTAACACCCGGCGGCTCCGCTGGGGGGCGCTGACGTCACCAGCTCTCAATCAGACCTGGAGACATGTGGCTGAGACTTTCTCAAAGCTACCGCTCCTCTTTATTATATATATATCAGCCTTAAACTATCCTCCTCGCAGCTACCGCTCAGTCTGCAGCTCACTGCAGGAGTTAGGACTCTAAACACATTCAACCAGGTGAGAACCAACCTGCAGAAACACTCACAGGTGAGTCACCACAGTTAGCCTTTAAGCTAAGCTAACTGGGAGCTAACTTAGCTTAGCATGCTAACATTAGCAGGTGCGTTAGCTAGTTAGCATTAAGCTTGTTAGCTTGCTAGCTAGCTGACTTGTGACCTTCAGTGTAATCTTCCTGGCTGATATTATAAACTATTTATCCTTCTTTGCTTCAGTGCTAAGAACAGTCAGCTAATAGCTTTAGCTAGCTGGTGTTTTTAACCTAGCAGTGAGCTAGTCTGTGCTAACCCAACAACAACAGTCATGTTGTCATCGTCGTGTTGGCACTGGTTGGTTGGACAAGTTGAGGCTAATTTTAGGAGAGAGAGGCCAGAGCTGAGCTGAGATAAGACACACTACAGCAGCAGCATGCTGTTTCACAAGTCCAACAACTTAAACTCACATTTAGTCACATTAAACAGCTGATTTAGTTTAGATTAAAGGGTTTAATCAGAGGCTAACTGTGGGTTGAGACTGTGTTAGCATTGAAATGACCACACTAATGGCCTGTGTTGGTTTATTTTAAGTGTTTATAAATGTAACCTCAGGGTTTTTAACTCATCACAGAGGCTCTGGTGAACAGGTTTCACTTTAAGACACATTTTAACATCATTATAATAATGAAAGTGGTGAAAGAACAAGACTAGTTCCGGATCAGATATTGTCACAGACAGCTAACAAGAAGAAGTCTGCTGGATGGATCTGCATTTATTCATCAGTAAATCACATTTAAGTTAATTTAAAGTGTTTAGAGTTGATCACAGGTGTTTTTAGTAGCTGTCTGTATTGGTTTTTAGGTTACTGTTACTCAAATAGAACCAAATATTTCACTTTTTTGTTTTAAAATACAATAATTTCTATTTTATCCAAAGAAGTATATGTCAGGAATTGTCTGTTTAATCAATTAAAAGTAATTGTGTTGGTTTATTTTAAGTGTTTAGAAATTAAACCTCAGGGTTTATAACTGTCTTTTAACAGTCTATTGAACAGGTTTCACTTTTAGACACATTTTAACATTGTTATAATAAGGAAAGTGGTGAAAGACAAGACTGTTTCTTGATCAGATATTATTAAATCTCAGCCACAGACTTCATGTCACAGACAGCTAACAGACCAGTAAACCAGTATATAACATTTTAAGTTAATTGAAAGTATTTAGAGTTGATCACAGGTGTTTTTAGTAGCTGTCTGCATTGGTTTTTAGGTTACTGTTGCTCAAATAGAACCAAATATTTCACTTTTTTGTTTTAAAATGTCAAAATGAGGATTGCAACCAACAATAATTTCTATTTTATCCAAAGAAGTATATGTCAGGAATTGTCTGTGTAATCAATTAAAAGTAATTGTGTTGGTTTATTTTAAGTGTTTAGAAATTAAACCTCAGGGTTTATAACTGTCTTTTAACAGTTTGTTGAACAGGTTTCACTTTTAAACACATTTTAACATTGTTATAATAAGGAAAGTGGTGAAAACAAAGACTGTTTCCTGATCAGATATTATTAAATCTCAGCCACAGACTTCCTGCTCACTGTCACAGACAGCTAACAGAAGTCTTGTAATCAATTAAAAGTAATTTATAAAAAAGTTCCTTTATTAGTCCCGCAGTGGGGAAATGTGCAGTGTACAGCAGCAAAGAGGGGATAGTGCAGAAAAACAAGAAGCATCAGCTAACACAGTAAAAAAAGAGCTAAACAAAATATGAACCATTTAAATAGGAAGGAAATATAAAAAATAGGAGCAGTATATACAGTATTTACAATAAACAGACTATTGCACAGACAGCTAACAAGAAGTCTCGTGGTCTGCTGGATCTGCGTTTATTCACCAGTAAATAACATTTTAAGTTAACTGAAAGTATTTAGACTTGATCATAGATCTTGTCAGTAGCTGTCTGTATTGTTTTTTAGGCTAATGTTACTATTGCAGAACATTTCATTTTCACTTGTATAGTTTTAAAATGTCAAAATGAGGACTGCAACCAACAATGATTTCCATTATATCCATCAATGACACATACAATGCTAGTGACTAATAGCCTGTGTTGGTTTATTTTAGGTGTTTAGAAATGAAACTTCAGGGTTTTTACACATCACATAGGCTCTGGTCCGAGTCTGTTGAAAAGATTTCCCTTTTAGACACATTTTAAGACTGTTTCCGGATCAGATATTATTATTAAATCTCAGCCACAGACTTCCTGCTCACTGTCACAGACAGCTAACAGAAGACGTCTTGTGGTCTGCTGGATGGAACTACAGTATATGTTCTGCAATATTACTATTGCAGAACATTTCACTTTCACTTGTATAGTTTTAAAATGTCAAAATGAAGACTGCAACCTACAATGATTACCATTTTATCCAAAGAAGTATATGTCAGGAATTGTCTGTGTAATCAATTAAAAGTAATTTATAAATGTCTCAAGCAGTGACAGTTAGGGATGCACTGATCTGACTCTTTCAGTCCCGATACCGATACCGATACCGATACCGATACTTGGCCTTTAGGTGAGACAAGATATTTTCCTTTATTAGACCCACAGTGGGGGAATTTGCCGTGTATATCAGCAAAGGGGATAGTGCAGAAATGACACACAATGCTAGTGACTAATGGCATGTTTTGGTTTATTTTAAGTGTTTAGAAATATCAACCTCAGGTTTTTTAACTCTCTGTTAACAGTCTGTTGAACAGGTTTCACTTTTAGACACATTTTAACATCGTTATAATACAACATTGTTATAATAATGAAAGTGGTGAAAGCAAAGACTGTTTCCGGATCAGATATTATTATAAATCTCAGCCACAGACTTCCTGCTTACTGTCACAGACCGCTAACAGAAGTCTTGTGGTCTGCTGGATGGACCTACGTTTATTCACCAATAAATAACATTTTAAGTTAACAAAGTATTTAGATTTGCTCACAGATCTTGTCAGTAGCTGTCTGTATTGTTTTTTTTAGACTACTGTTGTGTGTCACTATTGCAGAACAAAAAGTGAGTCAGACTCAAATAGAACAAAATAGTTCACTTTCACTTGTATAGTTTTGAAAATGTCAAAATGAGGACTGCAACCAACGATGATTTCCATTATATCCATCAATGACGCACACAATGCTAGTGACTAATGGCCTGTGTTGGTTTATTTTAAGTGTTTAGAAATTAAACCTCAGGGTTTTTAACACATCACAGAGGCTCTGTTGAACAGGTTTCACTTTTAGACACATTTTAAGATGGTTATAATAATGAAAGTGGTGAAAGCCAAGACTGTTTCCGGATCAGATATTATTAAATCTCAGCCACAGACTTCCTGCTCACTGTCACACAGACAGCTTACAGGAGAATTATGGTCTGCTGGATCTACTTTAATAAAGTAATTTCTAAAAGTCTCAAGCAGGGACAGTTAGGGATGCACCGATCTGACTTTTTCAGTCCCGATACCGATAACGATACCTGGGCTTTAGGTATCGAGTACCGATCCGATACCAGTGTTTTATTAATAAGCTGTATGCCACACTGTCTGGAAGTGACTGGGAGCATTCTTTTATGAGTAAGGCAGCATCAGGCTTGACTTAAACATTGCTTTCCTAACTGTGTAACACAAAATGTGACAAATAAATACAGATATAAGTTTAGTGAATTATTTTGTATTAAAATAATAAACCATACACCAGCAACTTCTTGTTGTCTTGACTGTTTAGGGACCCCAGCGTGCAGAAATATTCAAATACACCATTTTTAGAATAGGGGAAAATAACACATTTATACTGCATTCAAAAAAACTGCATGTGATTATCATAAAGTGGGCATGTCTGTAAAGGGGAGACTCGTGGGTACCCATAAAACCCATTTTCATTCACATATCTTGAGGTCAAGGGACCCCTTTTGAAAATGACCATGCCAGTTTTTCCTCGCCAATATTTAACGTAACTTTGGAGCGTTATTTAGCCTCCTTCGCGTCATGCAAGTATGACATTCTAGCTCACTCTAGCTTTAAAACTGAGCCCGCTACAACCTCCGAAAGACAGAATAGTGTCGGCTTTTTAAGAGGTAAAAAATCAATACAGCGCTTTGGAGAATCAATACAGTAATAACATAATATCGTGATACTCGTGTATCGATATTTTCACACCTTTACAGCTTCAAGCTCAACTGAGTATTAGTGAAAACTGAGCTTGAATGGTTCGGGCTGTCCTCTGTTAGACTTTTTTTGTGGCATTAAAAGTTGGATTTGTAGGAGCTCTGGATGCTAGAGCTGGACTATTTATCAATACCATCCATCCAGTTTCTGCTGCTTCATCCAGTTCTGGCTGCAGTGGCAGCAGCTTTTGCTGTCTTAAGAAAAAAAGGTTTTATATTTGATTTTGTGGCTCAGTCACGGAAGTAGTTGCGTTCCAACCTCAACTCATCTAAAATGTATTATCACAGCACACATGTTCTGTTTTTAAATCTCCATAGTAGGTAGTGGAGATGATGTAAACATCGCCAACCACTTGCTCTCTTGGAAATATAAACACGCCAATCTAACAGGTTTCAAATCACTTCAACAACTTTCGTCTTTTACAGTGTTTTATTTCGTGTCTTGCTGCTATTATAAGAATACTATAGTTTTATTTCCCTGTGGGCTAAACAGAGTGGATAACATAGTGTACGTAATCAGCTGTACTCCTCTCCTTTGCATCAATGACACCATCTTCCTTTTCTCTCTTTCTCTGCGCTGTAGTGGTGATCAGGACAGCCCAGGGTGGACATGACTGGAGCTGGAAGTGGTGAGACTTTACACGGCACAATGATGTTTTGGGTCAAAATGTATGCAATATGTTGCATTAACAGTATGACCCATCAGTCATAGTATATCCACGCATCTCCTCGTTGACAAACCTTTATCTTAGTGCAGCTTTTTTTCTGTTCACTGAGTAGAAAGCATCAGATCTGAATCATACATAATTTAACAACTTGTGTTCAGGCGGCCAAGGCCCGCCCGATGGGACGGATGCTGAGGAGGCAGAGAGGTGTCCTATCTGCCTGGGCGTCCTGGCCGGAGGCGAGCTCGCCATGCCCGACAGCTGCTGTCACGTCTTCTGCCTCAGATGTCTCCTCACATGGGCAGAGGTGATGCGACATTACATTTCCTCCAGAGTGGAAAAGCTTGTAAAGCATTTAGACCAGCATGAATTGTTTTCTCTTTTAAGACGTTTGATTCCCTTTTACAGTTGCAGATGGCGCCTTCCTGCCCGGTGGACAGAAGACCTTTCACTAATGTTTACAGATGGGACGGGAATCTCAGCTGTGTGCAGGTCAGTCTGCGCTCTACCCGTGTGTTCTCTGTCATAGCTGAGGATATCATGGCTGTGTCGTCATTCACAAGAGGTCATTTGCTGCTGTTCTTTTTTCCTAATCCAACACTGTAAACTCGGGAAAACAATTCTAATTTAGGTGCCCTTATCAGGGCTTATACCTGTCTGCATACCTGCCGGCCCAGTCACTAAAAGCCTGTCAGTCCAACGAGGGGTTAGTGGAGTGCAGTAGGTCGTCAGGCCGCTGCACACCACCGTAGTACCACCGCGGTTCAGGCCCGAACAGCTGAGGCAGCGAGGCCCGAGGCTTCGCCAGCAGAGCGGAGAGCGCTCCATCCATTCCCCGGCGATGCCACTATTTAATTGATCGCGAATGGTGACTTTCTCTCCGACGGATTTAAAAAATTCAAATGCTAAATGTACTTGGGCGGCTGTTAATACATCAGACCGGCACATACGGGTATTTCGCAAAAAGTCAAGGAACAACAGACTTCAATACAATTTGACGTATGTTAGGATTAACATTTTGACAAATTGGTAAGGCATTCATCTCTTGTTATACAAACGTTTTATACAAGTCTAATAATTATTTCGCGACCTTGCCTGAACCTGAGCGTTTGCAATGCCTTAATAAATGAAGTTTGATCGCCGTCGTGTCCCTTCAGTCTTCTTCCCCCCGTCCAACACAGTGGCCGGATATTGCTTCTCCAGACATCTATACATATTTGATTGAATCACATTAGGCTAAGTGTTAATAACCAGCCTGTTAATAGCCAACTGTTTGATATATAGGCTGAGATTTAGTTTGAGACGACAGTCTGATGCTGCTATAACGTTAATGTATGACTGTATTACTGCAGCAGCCTCACACTCAAGCTAACGCCATCATCATTTAGTGATTTTCCAGACAGACAGGGAATATTCACGTATCTTATGTGCCTCCTATCTCAGTGTGAAAGCCTCGGTTAACCCGCCTCACATCATAATTTTCTCTCCTGCGACAGCGAGTTTCAAAATTTGGCACTAAAATGAAATGTGCTTCTGTTTGTTGTTTCAAGGTTCCTGTGAGGAAACGAGCGACTCCACCTGAAGCTGAGAGCTGCTGCTGTAGAAACCCCGAACAAAAAGTCTGTCTCAAGTGAGTCTCAGGTTTTTTTTTTTATATGATCATAAGGTTGTCTCAAAGGTCTTTATAGAGATTAGAGGAATACTTAATGAGATCTACTTAATCATTAATCAGAGAAAAGGGATGTCGTAGTATCAAATTCCGTGTTATTATCTTGAATATGACAATATAGGTGTTGTTTTTTCTTTTCAGAAGTAAGCCTGCAAGAAGACTGAGACGGCAAAAGGCGGAGAGGACGGCAGACGGCAAAACAAAAGGACTCGTGAGGAAATGTATGTTAACGCCCCTCTTCCTCCAGAAATATGCGTGACCTACTCACATGCTGTGAACAAGGTCAACAGTCTGTAAATGTCTTTTCCAGGTAACGACGACGACCCCTCCTCACTGAGCAGAAAAAAGGTGTTTTTCCATTTAGTTCCTTTTAACAATGTTCACGTTTCAGTGTTTGGTGTAATATTAATGTTTAATGTGGGGTTTAAGTCTAATCAGATGTATTTCCTCCAGGTGAGAGGAACAGAGTGTTGCACTTGGTCACCGTCTCCCTGCGTCGCTTTAACGACAGCATCGACTCAGGACATGTAAGTCACGCTTCTCTCTATGATGAATTATGATGAGGCTTGTCTCAGCGTCCTTCCTTGGAAGTCCTTCATATATATATAACTCTTTATCTCGTTTACATCCTCCTGCAGTGCAGAGCCTGTGTGGGTGGCGGAGGACATACCATATGACACCGGGTTCAAACACTGCAAACCCCAGGCGCAAGACTGTCCGTGGCTTTCTCCTGCTGCTCCCATCCCTGCTAACGGCTCCTCAAGGTAGTGAAATCCCAACTGACACGTTTACTTTTACAGTGCTTTGTTTGCCCCTGTTGCTGTTTGCCCTTCCAAGTCCAGATTTAGAAGTCGGAAGCAGACATCTCCTATTTATGTCCAGTTCAATCTTTTAGCCCAATATCACAAATTGGCTTCAGGGGGGCTTTACAATCTGTACAGGATACGCTCTGTCCTTTACAGTACGACCGTATATGTATGTCCTTGGCACCTTGGCTGCTAAGTTAATGCTCCCGGACGGGTTGTCTGTTGTGCTCGTACACTGCAGCTGGTGCACCGCTGCATGCGAGGCAAAAAAACATAGATATAGTAATGCGGAACAAAAGCAAGAATACGTGGTATTCAGTCGTCGAGAGGAAATTTGACAATGCCCTTACCGTGTGTTTTTTCTTGTCATTGAGAGAAATGTAACAGATGGCATGGTATCTTTGAGATAAGTTGTTTTTTGTGTTTGTATATTGTTGGTTTTACAGGCAGAACTTCCATCCCGCTGGTTGGAACCACAGCCCATTTCCATCTCCCTTCACCTCCAGTTCACTGTTCGGCCCCGGCCATTTCGGTGAGTCTTGTCTTTTTTTTTTGAGATTGGTACTTACACGTGTAAACAAATTGGAACTTGGAACTGCTCGATCATTCTTCGAAGATTCCCACCTGTTTTTTAAGTAGTATAAATGGCAGTAGCGAACAATTTCTAACACAGAAAATTAAGCAATCTAGATGACTGGATAGATTTCTAAATGATGTATAGTTTAAAAAGGTTTGTATCTGTAAATGCTAGTGGCCCTTGCTCATATGGTTCCTCTCCCACAGTCTTTCAGGGTGTTGTCTGCGCCATCACGTGTCCCAAAGGAGGAGAGAAGAGGGGCGGTCGAGCTTCAACCTCCAAAGCTCCCACCAAAGAGGCCAAGTCTTTACCAGCCAGACGATCTGGACGCAACAGTAAATCCCAGGAAGAGGCTCCCGCGCCAGACCCGTCATCACCTCCGCAGTCCAGTTCGCCGGACTCCGATTCGTCTACCGGCCAGCCCACCAAACCGAGCAGGGCTTCTCAGGTGCCGGCCAAGAGGAAGGGCAAACGGGTAACAAACCGAAAGGCCAGTGGGAAACGGAAAGCCCCGGCCAAGAAAAAAAAATCTCCCGAAGTCGTCAGCAGCCCGGCGGCAAGCGAGGGAGAGGACGAGGGTGATGGATGTGACAAGAAGGAGGACGAAGAAGACAAAAGTGATCAGGAACAGGATGTGAACAACTCAAAGCAGCAGCAGCAGTCTGATGCTGAAGGGAACCTCAACGAAGACCAGGACGGTTTCAACTCTGCTGATGAGCAAGGAGACGCGAAACCCTTGCGTAACGATGTGGGAGAGGACAGCGACGAGACTCAGGAACAATCTAATGAACACGAACTGAAACCAGACGAGGGGGACGGTGACATGTCTTGTCCCTCGGACTCGGCTCCCAACAGTCCCGGTTCATTCTCTGGTGGCGACCGGAGTAAGAGGGAGGAGGAAGAGCCAGCAAGTCCCGTTTCCCTTGGAGAAAAGGACTGTGAGGACAGGACTTCACCGACACCCTCTGACTTTGAGAACAGGACTTCACCATCACCCTCTGACTCGGAGAAAAGGACTCCACCATCACCCTCTGACTCGGAGAACAGGACTTCACCATCACCCTCTGACTCGGAGAAAAGGACTTCACCGTCACCCTTTGACTTTGCGAAAGGGACTTCACCGTCACCCTCTGACTCCGAGAAAAGGACCTCACCATCACCCTCTGACTCTGATAATGCTCTGCTGGACAACCTGATGTCTCCACAATGTGATGAGCAGGCTGACGACATGGACATTTGTGCAGAGTCAGAAGAAGCCAACAATGAAGAATCTTCAAAAGAAATGATGGCTGGATCATGTGAGAATTCTCCACAACCGTCCTCCCCGTCTGCTGGAGATTCGGAGGATAATTCAGCTGTCCCGGAATCAAAAGCCTCTGAGGACGCTGACATGAAAACGGCTGGATCAGAGCCTTCACTAGTTGACAGCTCTGCGGAGGGAACCAAGGATGACGGTCCACCCAAGGATGACGGCCCATCCAAGGATGACGGTCCACCAAAAGATGACAGTCCATCCATGGATGACACTAAAGTTGTCCCCATGGACTGCAGTTCACCCATGAGTGAGCACGGCAACAGTCCCAGTTTGGAACTACCGAAGGAGAGCGCTGCCTCAGCCGCTGCAGAACCTCCTGGTTCCGCAAGCCAAGCCGCCAAGGACGAGGGCGACAAGGACCAACAAGAGAGCGAAAAGAGCCAAGAGAGGAAGAATGGCAAGCCGCGGCGCTCTCGCTTCCACTCCCCAACCCGTACTTGGTCACCCAAGAGGGATTCCAAGCCAGAATCATCCAGGCGCTCGCGGTCTAGAGAACGTGACGGCAGCCCGCCCTCTAGCCGCTCGTCCCGAGCTCGCAGCAGAGAAAAGGACAGAGACCGGGACGGCGAGAGAGACCATTCTAGGAGGGAGCGTAGTCGTGAGAGGAGGAGGAGGCGATCCAGGAGTCGCTCTAGGTCCAAGTCCAGGTCTAGATCAAGATCCAGAACGAGAACCTACAGACGACCCAGCCCCGAACGGCCGTCCTCCAGAGAGCAGTCTCCCCCGAGGAAGGAGCGAAGAGGCGGCTGGAGGTCTGAGCAGGGCAGTGGGACCGGCGGTGAGGGACGGAGACATCAAGGAGGCGCTGGGCGCTTTGAAAATGGTGTGCCTACAGAAAGTTCCCCTGAACGCCAGAGCTGGTCTGAAAATCCCGACTGGGTTACAGAAAAGACTCGTGGGGACGCTGACGTTAAGAACCGGGACGGCTTCAGCAGCGCCTTCAGAGAGCGGGGCCGCGGGGGCCGTGGAGAACGTGGCCGGGGCGCAGGGCGGGGTGGCGATGGCGGCGGCCGTAGCTTCTACAACCAGCAGGGGGAAACGGGCGACAGCCGCTGGCCCAGAAACAACTTCTCAGGTACAGGCAACAATTCAGGGAACGACGCGTACAGCCGCTTCAACGAAAACCGGGGCGGCGGTCGGAGGAAAGACTCAGAGCCAGGAGACCGGTCAGGCTGGTCATCGGCATCCAGCTGGGCCGTCAGGCGGTCGCTGCCCGCAGACGTTCAGGACTACTACTCCAAGAGGGAGAGAGGAGGATCAGGAGGCTGGAACCGACAAGAGGAGGAGCAGCCGGGAACCGCAGCAGCAGGTCAAAACCCTCCTCAGTTTTACCAGTACAGTTATTTAGCACCACTCCAAAAACACTACTGCTACTAGGGTTGTAAATCACCAGTTTCTTTACGATACAATATTTTATAGATTCTTTGGACAACGATACGATATTTTTCTGATATCACAAAGTCTGCCACGATAAGATTTCAATTCTGCGATCGATTTGCCCATTTAACACAATCCGTTACATTTATATCAACTCACAAAAAGCAACTAAAATATGATTTGACAATTTTATTACTGGGCTCTTCCAGACATTTAAAGAAAAAACAATCTGTTCTTTTTAATAATAATAATAAAAAATAGACCTCCTGTTGTTGGAGGTCTAGTCGCTGGTCAATGCTGGTGATCGGCTTGTCAATAAAATGAGAATAGCTGGTCCACCTTGGCTGTTTTTAGCTCACGTACATTCGTAGATGACCATTTCGTTTTCTTGTTCTCCAGATCCCCCTAAGGGCGACGCTCCTCCCCAGGCAGTCCCGGGCAACGCTCCGGTGCCCGTGATGCCTCCTCAGCTGAACGTTCTCCAGCATCCCTACCCGATGCAGGGCCAGCGAGGAGCCCTGCCGGTCAGCCTGCAGACCGCGGCGCCGTACGCCATGCCTCCTCAGGGCCCCGTGCACCTCCACCCCGCCGTACCGCTGCTTCAGGGCCCCGCTGTTGGCACTCAGGGGCTCCCACCCCCTCCCCCGCCGCCTCCACCCATGCATCAAGGCGGCCAGACGGCAGCAGCTCAGCCTGATGGCTACGCGACACAGGTATGGTATATTGGGGCGTAGACGGGACTAGTGCTGAGGATGTGATGGGATTAAGTTACAGACTCTGTATATCCATCCATAATCCTTATTCTCTGGTTTGCTCTAGATGGCGAGTGCAATGGGGGGTTATGGGAAACCCGGCCTCCTTCCCACCCCAACCAAAGCTGGTTATGCTTCGGCGACCCACGGCCAGTCTGCATTCAGCCAGTTGCTCCCATCCTCTACGACTCAGCCCGGCCAGCATAACAGGGCTCAACCTGACAGCTCCAAAAAAGAAAAGGTTACCACCGCTCCACCTCCGGTCACTCACTCCATCACAAAACCACCTTTCAAAAAAAGAGTTTTGTTTCTCTGTCCATCTCTTTCCAGTCATCTGATTTCCGCTTTCTGCTCTAGAAACAACAGATCCAGGAGAGAGCTGTCAATGAAGTGAAGAACGCCATCAAACCCTATTACCAAAAGAATGAAATCACGAAGGACGAGTACAAGGAGATTGTCCGCAAAGCTGTAGAGAAGGTAAACATTTCTCTCTGTTCGCTAAGCCCCGCCCCCTCTTAGTTACTGTTGCTATGCCTGTCAAGCTCACCAGTGTGGTCTAGTTGTGCCTTTTGGGGGTTAGAAGTCCAGGGTGCCCCTGTGCAATCCTGTGCTCATGTACCCATACTCATAAGACGGCTCCGATACACCGGCACCGATACTGCTTTACGGCAGCGTGACGTTAACCTCATGTTTTTCTTTTTCCACAGGTGTGTCACAGCAAGAGCGGTGAGGTGAACTCCAGTAAGGTGGCCAACCTGGTGAAGGCCTACGTGGACAAATACAAGCACGCCCGCAAGAAATGAAACCCCCTCGCCCTGCTGCCGGCGTGGCGACGCCCTCACAGACCCGTTCAGCTGCTCAAGTGCAATTTCCTCTAGCTGGAATTTAGCCTCCAAACTGAAAGACAACGGAGAGCCAACCTTTTCCTTTTTTTGATATCTCTACCTTTTATTGAATGATGAAGATTTTTTTCTATAGATTTTCATATTTTGTTAGAAAAAAAAGAATTACCCAATCAGAAATTGTAATGCAAGAGCCCTTTATTTTGCATAGATGACTTGGGGGAACTGCTGTATTGAGCGCTGGGTAGCGTGGGTGGGAACGTGGGGGGGGTTCATACTAAAGATGCAACGCTCAGCGAACGACATCAGCTCACGTAGTGGAGAGCCTCTTCCAGGGTGCCGGCTGGTACGATGAATTTCTCCCTAAATGGCATCCTGATCGCATAGCTTATTAATGAATAATGTCAATGTTCTTTTTTTAAATATTCTATAATATTTCAGATGAAAGCCTAGTTTAAAAAACAGTGCATTGCCTTTATTAATCTCTGTGGCCCAATTAAGGGCTGGAATCTGATGAGTGTGATTGTAATCAGGGCCCTGATTGGTTGAGGAAGTGGGATGGCCAATCAGCAGTGAGCTTGTAATGTAAGGCACAGGTCCCGGGGGGGGGGCAGAGCGGAGCGGATCAAATGAAATTAATCCCACCCCCCCTCCTGAATGTGTATTAAATATGTCAATGAGTGAACACGATCTGTGCAAAGTATCCAGAGAGTAGTGAAATAAATTAGCTGCTTCCTGATCTGCTGTGTGTTTGTTAGAGGCGTCACCTGGAGGAAGAAAACACCTCCGTTTTACATTTTAAAGGGGACTTATTGTGCTTTTTTCCCCTTTCCTGTCGTGTGTTCTTTGGTTTTCTTGGGGCTCTTCAGCTCCTCTCCAGTGGCTCCCTGTGGATTTTGAAAAATGGAAATTAATATTTGTTTTTTGTTTACATTTTCATTGTTGTAGGTCTATGGTACGACGGTACGACGGAGTATTAGGGCCACATTGAGGAAAAAAAAATAAATCTGAGATTTCGGGAATAAAGACATAATATTACGAGAAAAAAGTTGTAGTATGAGAATAAAGTCATAATATCATAGAGTAGTAATTTTACGTGTTATTTTCTTTTTTTTCTTGTAAAGTTATGACTTTAAGCTCATATTGAAACTTTTTTTCTCGTAAACTTATGACTTTATTCTCGTAATATTACGACTTTTTTTCTCGTAAAGTTATGACTTTATTGTCATAAGACTTTTTTTCTCGTAAAGTGATGACTTCATTCTCGTAATAGTTCGACTTTTGTTCTCGTAAAGTTATGACTTTATTCTCGTAATATTATGACTTTTTTTTCTCGTAAAGTTATCACTTTATTCTCATAATATTCTGACTTTATTCTGTAAATCTCAGATGTTTTTTCCCTCAATGTGGCCCTAATACTCCGTAGTACATTGTCTCTTGGGCCCTCACTGCATTAGACTTATATTCTATAAACTTAGACTATAAACTGTTACCTTCATCACAATGATCAAATGTTTAGCGGCTCCAGACAGATTTCTTTTCTTTGATAGTAAAGGTTGCTGACCTCTGTTCTAGTAGAAACCTAAATACAAGTATGCACCTGAAAATAAGCATAATAGGTCCTCTTTAATTCCTTCATCTGAAGTTACATTTGACTTTAGTCTCTTCTGTTCTGATGTTTCTGCTCTACACTAACCACAAAATCACATTTGAAATAATGGGTGGTATTGTGATGTCTTTCTTTGTCTATTTAAACACAATAAGCTCCCCTTACTGTTACCAAGGAAAGAACTAGCAGACATGAATTGGATGCACAGTAGGTTGGAGCACTGTCAGTATGTAATATCACTGTTAGATACATGACAGACAAATCCTGCCTTACTTGGTCACTAGAGGGCAGCACACAAATCTATAAGCAAAGAGACAAAACTCCAGTGCTTGGATGTATAAAGAGACGTCTGTACATCAGAGGATGATTTATGTACAAACACTTAAAATAGACCTCATTTAAATCAAACTCCTAAAAGTTATAAAATTCACTAATAAAGGAAAGGAAAAGCACAGGTGTTAATAATTAAATGAGGGATGGCTGAATTCCTTCTTCAGTCTCAGGGTCCTGGTGTTGTTCCCAGTGTCTCTGGGACACATGAACACAACGGAGCCATCGTTGGTGTTAGTGTAACACCTGTGCTTTTCTTACTATGTGTAAAAGCCTACAAACTTAAATTTCATCACAGCAAACTGGCCATTTTCAAGGGGTCCCTTGACCTCTGACCTCTAGATATGTGAATGAATATGGGTTCTATGGGTACCCATGAGTCTCCCCTTTACAGACATGCCCACTTTATGATAATCACATACAGTTATACTTCTATCGTAATGTTCTAAGCCCTCATACACTTAGGTCCCCCTTTTGCCGGCAAACCAGCCCTGACCCGTGGAGGCATGGACTCCACTAGACCTCTGAAGGTCTGCTGTGGTATCTGGCACCAAGCCGTCAGTAGCAGATCCTTTAAGTCCTGTATGAGTTGCGAGGTGGGGCCTCCGTGGATCGGACTTGTTCGTCCAGCACATCCCACAGATGCTCGATCGGATTGAGATCTGGAGAATTTGGAGGCAGAGTCGACACCTTGAACTCATCGCCATCCACATGATGTAAAAGATGATTCATCAGACCGGGCCACCTTCTTCCATTGCTCCGCGGTCCAGTTCTGATGCCCATTGTAGGCGCTTTTGGGCGGTGGACACGGTGTCAGCACGGCTCACCCTGACCGGTCCCAATACGCAACAAACTGCTCCTCACTGTGTGTTCTGACACCTTTATCAGAACCAGCATTAACTTTTTCAGCAGTTTGAGCTCCAGCAGCTCTTCTATTGGATCGGACAACACGGGCCAGCCTTCGCTCCCCATGTGCATCAATGAGCCTCGGGTCTGACCCTGTCGCCGGTTCACCGGTTTTCCTTCCTTGGACCACTTTTGGTAGGTCCTGACCACTGCAGACCGGGAACATCCCACAAGAGATGCAGTTCTGGAGATGCTCTGACCCGGTCCTTGTCAAAGTCGCTCACAAAAGTGGGTCTCTTAGGGTTAATTATTGGATCTATTAATATTATTTTTAGATTTTGTGAACTTGTCTGTCAGAAACAGGGAACAAACAATTACAGGTTGAAACGGGCTTTATTTAAACAGGTTTAATATATAGTATTCTTTATAAAGTCATGATGTTACACACTCCGGTAACATTAGGTGGCGGCATGCACCTTTAATGTTGTAAAACCAAAGAAGGAGAAGAAGAAGTAGGTAGTGAATTTTATGGCGGTGCAGATTAAAAACAAATAAGTTAGAAAATAAAATTGCTGAATGTCCTGACAGAGAACGTTGGGTCATATTGGTTGTTATACCATAAATATAAGTTATAAAGTTATGACATTAAATGAGATCTACAGGAGAATAAATATTTGAAAGTAATACAGGATGACTGAGAGCATTAGGCTACTGCATTATATTCCATAATATTTTGAATTTTGTGTCTTCCTTTACTTAAATAAAGACATTTCCTCCATAACTTGATGCAGAAAAGGTAGAAATTGGTATTTAAAAATTCACCAGAATGAAGGAAATTAAGTGTTTGATGCTCAAAATTTCCTGGGTGACGACCCCAAGACCTCCCGCTTAATATATGTGCCCCCCCCTGTCCCTGCCTACAATAAAGTTGTAATTTGTCCTGCCCAACAAAGCTAACATGATAGTTGAGGAGATGTCAATCAACCATTATCCGTGTTTGGTCTAATCAGCCAGTCAAGTGAAATCACCTGTGCTGGTTTACCTGGTTGTGCACGGCCTTTTAGAGCGCTAGAGAAATAAATGTGGTTGACTGGTTAAGGAGGTAGCAGAGAGAAAAATATATAAAAGATGGAGCCAAATTAAAAAGGTTTAGTCCATCTTTTATCAGAGTTCTATAAATATATATAAGATTTAATGTGTATGGGTTAAAAAAAGGTTAAAATGACCACTAGGGAGCAGCGTTGTCAAGAGAGAAGTGATGTTCATCGCAGGAGAAAATGCTTCAATCCTCTGAACACCTACACAGGTGGTCAGCTGCTCAGGTTGAAGGTAGGTGGAGCTTTGATTAGTTCACATATATTCATCTACCAATAACAATGATAAAGGCGTAATTTGTCCCGCCCCCCTAGTGTTTACTGCCCACACAGTCCTGAGCAGAGGTCTAATCAGCCAGGTTAACTGAAAACACCTGTGTGGCTTTAACACTGATGAGAGTCCCTTGGAGAATAATTACAACCTCACATTCATGACAGTTTATGTCACTTTATTTGTGGAAGGCACAGAGCAAATATTTGTTTTATACACTCGGAAATCTTTAGGATTTATGAGTTATTACTCTCTGAAAAGTAAAAGTAAAGAGGAAGAAAAATTAGCGAGGATTTCTTAAGCATGAATGAATGAATGACATTTTATTTCAAACATAAAAATAAATAAAAACAGATACAAATTAATAAAAAACAAAACAAGAGTATTAGTGTCCGAAAAGGAGTAGGTAGAAGTAAAACATATATTTCCCTATACCCCTTTCTCACTCGTCCTCTATTAACTCATATATCATAGAATGATATATAATATAATATATATAAACTATCCCAGATTTATTTACATCCCAAATTAAATATATGAACAGCATCCCAAGTTTATTTACAACCCACAATATCCATCCGGAGTTCAAGAATAAATATAAACCAACCCTTATCACAACTCTTCCTCATCCATATATTCAGAGTTTGTATTTAGTGTATTACGTTTAATACAGGGTGCCTAAAGCCGTATTAAAGGTGTAAAATTGTTAGTGTATGTCTTCATGCGGAAATTGTAAACTACATCAAATCAAAGAAGTATATGAAGAAAAAGGACATATTTCTTTTATTCTAAGAAGAAATTGAAAAGCATTTTCGCCTAAAAAGAGTTTTTATAACGCCCTTTAGTGTTCTTGCCTCTTCCTGCACTATGTATATTATTCATTTATTTTTTTGTTATGTTGTTTGTCTTAAATTGTGCAAAATAAATAAACAAATAAACAAACAAAAATATATTTCATTATCCAGCAGTATATCACTTTCTGAACTATATTCACATTTTTAATAATCCCGTATCTCAGTTGTTACCCTGCACTATATTCATTTTTAACATTTTATTCATCTGCTGTTATTTTTTTTATACTTACTTGTGTGTTTTTACTAATATGTTTGCACTATGGAACTGTGATGCTGGAAACTTGAATTTCCCTCGGGATCAATCAACGTTTACCGCCCTAACAGGTGCAACAAAGCTACCTGGAAGATGGCAATCAATCAGTCTGTACACGCCCACACAGTCCTGAGAACAGGTCTAATCAGCCAGGTTAACTGAAAACACCTGTGTGGAGGTTCATGACTGTTTCACAAACTGCTTTGCGACCGGTCTGGTCAAGTCAAGTCAAGATGTAAATCCTCAAAAACCACATTCACAAACTCTTCTCAAACAAAAAGAAGAAGCTGGACACAAAGAAACACCAACATATTATCAGATCATTTTTTGTTATCTATTTTTAATTGGACATTATTTACAGGATATACATAATGTTTCACTGAAACAAGAGTGTAACACTGGTGGGCAAAGCCCTCTTTGCTCCTGAAGTCAAGAGATGGCTGACGTACTCTCCAACCAACATGTGCGTAACGAACATTTTGCTGATCCGGGGGGTTCGTGTTCAGGGGGGGGCCAAAAAACGGAAACAAGACTGCAGCCGCTGTATTTTAGTGGCTTCCACATGTAACACAGTTTTCACAGAATCAACACAGCAGGATAATTCAGTCAGTCTGAACAGAGATGAACAGTTGCAGCTCCAGTGTATTGGAGCCAATTCAATATCACAAATTCACCAGCTTTGGGGTTTTTTCGCTTTTGTTTTACAGCTCCAATGCATTATTGTAAAAAAAAAAAAAGTTCAAACAAAACAAAGCGTATATACAGTTGAACTCAATAGATATATATACATATATATATACATACAATATTATATAAATATAGTAAAATAGATTAAATTACATTGATTTCACGGTCTTCCATAAATAGATGTTGGACAATAACAGTTTGGTGATGTGTTAAGTTAGTGTTGGAAGCACAGTGCAACCGTCAGATGAGCGGTTCACGACTCGACGGGGAAAAACCGCGTCGAGCTATCAAGTTCTTCGTTGTGAAACATTTTTCGAAAGCAGAAAAAACTGCGCAACTGCACGCAAAAAAAACACTCAAAAATATTGTGACAGATGCTCTCCTTAGCTTTCTCTGTTTGTCGTTTGGTTGTTGGTGTTTTTTAAGAGCACGCCTATCTTCGAGTTTTGTTTTTTGCAAGTTTAACAGGTATATTACAACCACTGCGTGTGGTCAAATTCAAAGTATTCTCCCAGAAAAGAAAAAAAAATTAAGTTTCTCTGGAGGCTGATCGGCCTCCAGGACTCAAAGCAGTAGTGTCGTCGCTGAACGCGCTATTCCAACAAGATCTTCAGCAGGTTATAAAGAGTAAATACAGTTTCAAGAGAGTCCTCTTTGTGAGAGACTCTGCAGCTCCCAGTGTCGGGTTGGAAAAGGCAGGTTCTGTTGATTTTATATTGGGGGGTTTTACAAGGAAAAGCTGACACTATAAGCAAGGTAACAAAGCCTTGGTACGAATACTGAAAAGGCGGTGTAGTAGGCCTCGCCTGTGAATTTTTTTTTTTATCTCCACAAGTGTGCTGAACAGTAAGTGCTTTTTCAATATACAAAAATGCGTAACGAATACATTTTTGGCAAAGTAAAAAAAAAAAAAAATGTTGGAAGGAACTTTAATGCGTCCTTGAGGATGAACTTTCAAGTCTGTTGCCTCTTCGTTTAATCTTCGGGGAGATTTTCGCGCATGTTTCTCAGCAGGATTTTTTGTTGTTGCCGAGCTCTGAGGTCACAGCCACACACGTAACACCGTACCTGAGTGTAAACTGCATTTTTGAACTCTACGACTATGTCATCTCTGCTATGAGGCACCTTTCAAATATTTGTTTTCAGCTGTACCATAACTACAAAAAAAGAACATAAAAAAAAAAAAAATAACGAGCAAAAACGACAGTGAAAAAAAGTTACAATAAAAAGAGAAGAAACAAGTAAAACACCATCTTTGTGGCCTATAACAGCATACTGTACAAAGTTCGATACATTCTCTTGGAATGGCATGGTTTGTCGCTCGGAAAGTCAAAGCCGAGCATCAAGTGAGTTCTTGTGTTTGTTTTTTCTTCTTTTACATTAGGGGGTTTTAGATCTTTTGTCGGGTTGCGCGGTCGTAGCGAGGTCCGAGAGCCGAGAGCTTCCTCGCTCGCTCCTCGGCTCAAGCAGTAGAGGCGGAGCTTTAGTGTCCGTCGGGGTGTTCGTCCGGGCTGGCTGTAGCGTTGTGGATCCAGTCCATGATGATGAGGGTCATACTGCCGGTCATGACCAAGAAGCCCAATATCAGGAAGGCGGTGGCCTGGAGAGGAGAACGAGTTCACATTTAGCTAACGTGCAAATTTAAGGAAGAGCGCGACAATTTGCTTATTCGCGTTCTTGCCAAGAGTTAGATGATGTCATTCTCTGTGTTTATGTTCAATATAAGATGGTTAAATTTGCATAAAATTGGCCTGAACAGTCTTAAAAAGCTTCTATAGACGGTGTATTTTGGTGATAATTCTCCAACATATGTAGACGTAAGAACTAACTCCTTACCCCAATCTTTTGCACGGACTTCATGGACTCCTTCTTCACCAGTTTTAAGTAGAAAGCCGAGGGCAGGATGAAGATGAGCATGGCAGCAGCAGAGGCGCCTGTTTGAGGGGAAGAAATTTAGCAATTTTAGTCTCGTTTTTGTATTCAAAGATGTTTGTTTTTTTATGGCATTATCATTAACACATTAACACAACCCACCGATGAAGCCAAAAATGTCCCTGATGGTTGGGACGAAGATGACCAGGGTGTTGGTGCCGGCCAGCAGGACCATGGTGATGATGGTGTGGCGGATCCAGCTGAATTCCTTGGAGGCGCACAGGAGCTGGTTGACGGAGGTGCGAATCTACGCGGACAGAGAGGTTGAATACATGAGCCACTGAATTCACCGCAGCAGTAATAATAATAACATCAGCTCGACCTCTTTGACACTTACGGGGAAAAGCACCACGGGGACGGTGAGGGTGACGGCGGTCAGCACGGCAAGGCGGACGATCAGCAGGAGCACATCAGATTTGTAGACCTTGGAGTAGGTGTGCAGCAGCTCAGGCTCAACGCCAACTGTGGAGAAAGAAAGACAGCAGAGACCCTTTAGAGCTCAATTCACAAACGCGACATATCACGCATTCATAAAGACATTAGAGCATAACAGTTTATATTATTTGGTGTTTGCCCCAGTAAATATGTGAAACCTCCTCTGGCTACAAACGTGTTCAGATGTATGTGAAACATTTTTCGACTTCTACAAGTGCCGCACCCCTCTTTCTTTTGTGACTACATTTGTTGCCTCCATTTAAACCGTCTTTTGTTGCAGTCGTCCTAAACAGGTTAGAACAGATGTCACAGTGATTTCTCAATCTCTCTCTTTGTGCCCTGACTTAAACTGTGCACCAACCCCCACGTCAGGGATTCTCCCGCCGTGACGGTGGAGGAAGTCTTTTCTCGCTATCAAGGTCTTGTACAACCAGATGTTCCTGACATGACAAACAGTAATGCAAACACTGGATAGCTGCGTCAGGTGGAGCGATACTCTTTATTTAATTTGGATGCGGATGCTTCGTGTCGTAACTTTGGACGGGGGCAATGACTGCTCGTAAACCCACGCTGGTACAATGAACCAAGAAGATTACGGAATCAGCAATATGCCAAAACTGTTCCACCGTACGTATATTTATACATGCACATTCATTTTTTTTTTATCTGTCAAAGAGACTCACTGTTGAAGGTCAGATATCCGAAGAGGGCAGCCAGCAGGTACATGATGAACATGGATAGGAAGGACACGTTGGCAACACCCTGCATCTTTTGGCGGGATCGGCTGTTTAGGCGGGAGAAGAGGGGATGTTTAATTTAGTTTTTATGTAAAATGTGAGATAAAAAAAGAAAGAAAACAGCCGTGTTTGTTTGGGTGATGACGTGAAAGCGGTGCGTACTCACTCTTTAAGCTCCTCGTACATGGGCAGGATGGCGGGGTGGCACACGAAGGCGAAGGTCAGGATGGGAACGGCGTAGACGGTCTGGAAAAAACGAAAAACAAAAACAAATTTAACATTGATTCCCAAATATTCTACACAATTTTTTAGTTTTTTAAGTACAAATTTCAATCCTCTAGAAAGATGTTCGGCGTTTCATTACCTGCGAGTTGAAGACAAAGTATTTCGGCGTGCAAGCGTCCTCGCTGTAGTCCACGGCGGTGCTGTTCAGGTGGGCCAGGGTGGTGTTTAGCACTTTGCTTATCGTTTCGTTCAGAGCGTTGATGTCCTTGGGGAGCGGGCACGGGATCTGGAACTTCTTGATGATCACCTGGAGGACAACAAGGCAACAGATTTTAGGGTTAATGTTTTGAGCTGACGTGCAGTAGATCTTTAAACGGATGTTGTTTTTCGTCTTTTTGAAACAGCATTACGGGAAACAAAACCCACACTTGAGCGTCACTGTGAGAAATCTGTTTCAAGATCTCAAACCAGATCGTAAAAGATAACAATGTCGCAGCCAGGTTTCACTGTTACGTTCAAGTGTTTTATGACTGCAGCTATTATTGTTTTTCCCAGTAAGTAAATCCACCTCTTCTCCTGTGAGGGGAGCCACGGAAAAACTGTTCTCTGCCTAAGACTCATCTGGCACAACAGGCTGGCTCATGTGCCAAAAAGGGGGTGTGCATGTGAGGAATGAGGAAACAGGTGGGTTTTTACTCACCACAATCAGAAAGAACACCATGCAGAGCAGGGACAGACCACTGGTGTAACCAAGGTAACCTGAGGGGGGGCGAGCAAAAACAGAAACATGAGCTACTGTTTTTTTTTTACGAGATTTTAAAGCTGCAGAATGCTCCTTTGTTTCCCGTTTATGATCTCACTCCGAGTTGTGCAATTTTTCGGAGAAAGTGCGTCACGACCTCTAACCAACCCTCCAGTTTTACAACAGACACACACTGCTTACCCAAGTTCCTGAGCAGCGACAGGGGCAGGATAATTACGACCGTCACCAGCAGTACCAGGTAGTCCCCGTTGGTGTACCATTCTCTGTAACGCAATAGGAAGGGAACAAGTTAGTGATACTGTTTTCAAGACCTTCATGAATTAAAGGTCCCATATCATGCTAATTTTCAGGTTCATATTTGTATTTTGGGTTTCTACTAGAACATGTTTACATGCTTTAATGTTCCAAAAAAAACTTTATTTTCGTCACACTGTCTGCCTGAATATACCCGTATACACCCTCTGTCTGAAACGCTCCGTTTAAGTGCATTTCAATGGAATTAAAATAAATAAATAAACTGGGACACAATAAATATAAATAAAACTGGGCCACAAACTGTGTAATGATCTAAATATTGTATATTTGTGACATCACAAAGTTACAGAAATCCTAACAGCTCGTTTAAATGCACAGTTTCTGAATACGGGCTGTGTGTATTTCACCGTGGAGTTCGATACTTTCACAGTATTCATATAGCACTTAAACCTGCTTTATTATACAATATCCTTTAACTTCTCATTACATGACTGTCATATTAAAGGGGCATTCCACCATTTTCTTTAGTAGGCTATTTTGCAATGTTCGCTAGCACTACTGTGTCATATAAATGATAAAAAACACTTATTTCCCTATGCATCCTCATCTAATATTAACGTTTAAACAACGCCCTACGTCCCTTTCCAAGCTGAAGTCACACCGACTAACCAGCTAACCACTAATAAAGAACTAAAATTGGCTCCACTGTGCAGAAAACATCACATTAAATCCACTTTTCTGTCACAATCCAATCCTCTTTTTACATCTTCAAGGCCTGATCAAACTCCTCTCCAGCATCTGACACAACCCGGGCTCGCGCAGGATGACTGCATCGCTCACAGAAATAGATTTCAACAAAGCAGCACTGAGGAGAGCCCCGACCACATCAATTTTTTAGACTTGAAGCGAGGTCGCGGTGAGCTCACGCCGCGTTCCGTCTCGATGCGGCACCGGGCTGCTGCGTCTTCTAAAAGGGCTCTTTGAAGGGCCCGCTTGGATAGACTGAGTGAGCTCTGTCCGCCGCTTTAAAACGTACAGACTCCCCCCGCCCTCCGCACTCCCCTCCTCCAACAGAAGGACAAAGACGCTTCTTCCCTTTCTCCGACACTCAGCACTTCAAAAACAACAGCATGGAAGCCATTTTGCTTAGTGTGGCACTCCTGCTTACTTTTTCTGTTGGGGTTTTTTTTGTGCTAGAACACACAGCTTTCCAAAAACACGTCAGTTCTTTCACCAATTACTTGGAATCCTGACCCTGCAAACACGCCCTTTTAGGAAGTCTATATTGACATTTGGTTAATAGTTATGGCAGCAAATAATGGTCCGATGGTCCGATCTGAATCACCACCATAATCCCTTCCTTTGCCAGAGGCCGATCAGGATGATCTAATCACCGATTTCTTGGAAATCTGATCATCAAACCTCATTATTACTACATTCTTTAGTATTTTCTGCACTAGATTTTCATATTTCTATGCTTGTTTCCTGTTTCTGCCAACTAAAATTAATCAATATGACATATGAAAACCAAAGAAGTGATTAAAGTAAAGCCTTAAATGTTTAAAAACTGAAACTTAAAGCTACCCTGTGGACTTTTTCACCACTACTAGCGCTATGGAGCAATGTTTTATGAGTGGGTCCGGGCACCTTTAACTTAAAGACACCTTTGTTTTCAACTTTTCAAGACCTGCAGGTGATGAAATGTATTTTCAGAGATTGGAAACAAAATGTTCGTTCACTCACCCATTGCTTTTTCCCATAAAGGATTCAATGACGATGGGCAGCTCGTATTTGACGATGTAGAGGTAGCTTGACATGGCTGTAAGGACAAACACTGAAGGTTAGTATATTTCCCTGTAAAGGAAGCCAAGTCATGCCCATGAGGGAGACTCCACTGCCAAAATAGTGATGTCTAATATTTGGCGAGGGGCTGTGTGGATAAAAAAAAAAGACATTCTTGTTGAATGACTCAAGTTTTTACTGGAAGCTGCGCTACGTTCCAGAAACCACACACTGGTTTCCATTCGGGGCCAAGATTTCTGTTTTCCATCCTTAATTTTGTTCCACCCGTGCAGTCGGTTTCGACACAGAGGGACAGTGTTGGTAGTGGAATATACACATGGTGGATAAATAAAGCAAAGTGGTTCAGTCTCTCTCACCTCCGATGTTCTGCATGGTGATGGATATGGAGGCGGCGAGTTTCCCCGGCATCCCGAAGGCTTTGTAACCCAGCTGCTCGTACACCAGTGCACCTCCTTCGTTGGCCGTCTTCAGCAGCAAGTGGACAGAATACAAGGAGAAGATGGCGACGGCCACGAGGAGAATCCTGTAAACAAGACGAGAGGGATCTTTAGCTGAATGTCGAATCGTGACCAAGAAGGAAATTACATGCAAAAAAGTCAATGACAAACTGGTCCTGATCGATGCTGAGGTGCTTCGCTGTTACTAATCTCTAGACTGAACACGTGTATTGAACACGGGGCCTTAAAGGCCAATTCAATGACAAATGTATTTTCGTGGCTGCGGCAAACAAACACATTGACATTTAGCTAACGTGAAAGTCACAGAAGACGTCTTACACCAGTGTACCCTTGTAATGTATGGAGGATGAAGCCTGACAAAATAAAAATTAAATGAATAAATACATAAATGACTCGATAAATAAATGTCATTAAATGTAGCGAAAATAATATTAAAAATAAATGTAGCCATTAATTAATTAATGATTGCTTCTTTATTTATTTATTTTTCTGTTTGATTTTCACTTTTATTTATTTATTTTTATTATTTTTTACATTTATTTATTTTTGCATTTATTTTTTATGTATTAATTTATTTATTTTTGCATTTTTTTTATTATTCCTTTTTAAATGCATCTATTTATTTATGTATTTTTGCATTTATTTTTTATTTATTTCTACAAGATTTTCCCTTTGCATTTCACCCCTTATTTATTTCCCCAAACGTATTTATTTCTGTATTTCCAGCTCCGTACAGTGGGTCATCGGCCTGCTGCTGCTCCTCCCTGCTTATTTATTATTTATTATTTTGGCAGGTTTTGTCCTCCATAGTAAAATGAAATCTAATGAAGAAGAATCTGCCAGCAGGACGAGACGATTTCATATATTTTCTGCTTGCTTCAAGACCTCAATGTGCCAAGAAACTTCCTCAAGTAGTGGCCAATGAATAATTATCTCAAACTATCTTCAGTGTCAGCAATCAGAGGATTTTCACCAGATGGAAAATCATCCGATGTGACGAAAAACCTGCATTCTCCCACGTTTTGTCGGCCTGATCAGCAAAGACCTTGAACGCCTGCAGGTTCTTTTTGAGTCACGAGCAGCATCAGCAGGGTTACAAAGGACGAAAGGTTTCCCTGTACGGGATCCTGTTAGCACCCTTGGACCGCTGCGGAGCCAGCAATATGTGCCGGGTATTAATAGTCCAGATGGAAATGTATCTCCATGCCATTTGGGGACCGTTTCCTCCCTGTATGTGACAGTCCAGCTGCTTTGAGCCTCTTTCTGGCCGCTCGCCTGCCTCTCCTCTCTGACATAATAATGATTAAAACCTTATCGCTTTGCACGTTACAACAAATATATGCTTTGGATAACCTCTCATGGGGAGTTAAGTTTGTTCTACGAGAGGTTACTTAACGTTTTGTAACTGTAATTGCTGATGAGAGGAGCAACCAGACGGCGTTGCGAAATGCAAACAGACAAGCTGTCTTCCTGCGGATGGGCAGGGCTCCGATTGGCCGGCTGCTGGGCTGACAGAGAGAGAGCCACGCCGTGATCTCTCCCGCGAGCGTACGTTTAGTTCTCAGTTTACATAACCCAAAGGCGGCCGGATTAGCTCGGCTAAGCCGCTTCTCCCGTCACTCCCTGTGTTTGTAGACTGACATGCAACTGCCATTTAGTGGCACCCAGAATAATCTAGCAACCTACTATGAGAACATATATTCATATTCTCAGTTTACTGGTCTTTCTTTAGCTGGTTTCTGCATCCTGGGTGCTTCAGCTTGTGTCTCAGAGACAGTAAGATGATTGAGGATGTTGTGTTGTGGCTTTTTTAAACAGCTTTTCTTACATTCGATTGGAGGAAAGGTGCTGTTATAAGCGGTGTTTTTTCCTCAGGAAACTGGGCTGAACTGACACTAATAAAAAATGAAGGAAGCTGACAAGAAACGGCTTAAAATAAACGGACATTGTGATCTCAAATTGCTCTGGATAACCAATAGAGGGAGCTCTCATCATAAAGAAAACAAAGAGAACTTTCCCACTAAAAACGACTCTCTCTCTCCACAGTTTTATCTACAGCAAACAATGACAGCGAGTGCTTAAACTGCAAGCGATGACCATTTGTAAACTCTCGACCCCCGTTGTAATCTGCTGCTGCTGCTCAGGGTCAGGACACACTCCTGGCGGGAAAAAAAAAGGCCCTGCAGAGGCTCGGCACATCATGATCAACCCGCAACCTTGACGCAACAGACAAAACGACACCTGCTGCTGTTCGCCTCCGTCAGATACAGATTACGCAAACAAAACCATGCCCTCGTTTTCAAGTGGCGGTTTTCCTTTACTTTTAACCTCTTCCTCTTATTGTGTTGTACAGTGTTGTTACCTCAAGATCTGACGGTGTTTTGCACTTGTTATTGCCTTGGCGTCACCACCATTTGTTAATCTCCATTTCAAAGTGAATAAAGGACCTCATAACTTACACAAACAGGGCGATGCCAGTGTTGGCCATAGCGTAGGACAGACCCAGGATGCCGCTGCCCATGATGGCGTTGCCCAGGTTGAAGACGGACATGCCAAAGGAGGCATTGCCTTGGTGCTGTGGGAAAATAAAAGAAGGTCACAGTTAGATTAGGAAACTCAAAATGACATGCAAAGAAGATAAATGTGTCGGAGGAAGAGAGAGAGGCTCTTACGTATTCGGTCTCATACTTCTTCTTGCCCAGGTTGTGTTCAGGGAGGAAGTTCTGACTCTCTGCTTCTATGTCAGAGTATTGGCTTTAAAAGGGAAGAAAAGAGAGGAGAATTAATGTGTGTACAGGACGTATAGTTCAAAATAAGGGCTCTTTTTTTTGTAATAGAGATGCAAAGTCCCACCCCATGGGACCTTATTTTGGAAACAATAGGAATGGTAGTCAATGTAGAGAGACAAATATTTTTTTTATCCTGTTTGAATTGTGCCATTGATGATTTTGCAAGTCAAGAAAATCCGTAATTACATTTTCTTTTTTTTTTTTATGCTTTCTTTATTGAACTCGATGTTCATCTACAGAGGTACGAGTTATTGATGATGACGTAATAAGAAAGACTACACACCCTAAAAGTTGCGTAAGTGACGTCACTCTCGCTGAAGCTATCGTTATTGTGTGTTTGGTAAGCCAACGTTACAACGTTACAACAATGTTTTTATTTTATCAAATCTTTTTATCTTTTAAATCGACAAACATTATTATGTGTATTTCATGGCGCAATTCGACCGGATTAAAACAAATATTTGTCCCTCGCTGTTGACTTCCAGTCATATTTTTTACCAAAATAAGGGTCCACTGGAAAAGGACATAACAAAGGAAACATAACAAAATAAAACTAAATGAATGATATACAGTGCAGGAAGAGGCAAAAAACCCACTAAGCTTATCTGAAGCCTCCACCCAGAGACAAGATTAATGTAAAGAAATAATATGACCACATAATAGTGATAATGATTTAAGACTTCTGGACAATCGTAACCAAACAACATTGTGAGTGGGAAAGAATAAAAAACCTTTATATATTGATGAGATATTTATTTTAAAGCCGGTCTTACCCGCCCAGTGGGACCTTCTTGGGACAGTCCTGGTAGGTGTAGTCGTTGCTGTTGGTGCTGCTGCTGTCATCCTCCGGAGAGATGTTGAAACGGCTCATCTCAGTTCTGGCAGGCTGCTTCATGCTGAGGAGAGAAAAAAAAGCAAATTTAATTTATATATTTTTTTTAAACAATATTTTTATTGAATTTTACATATAGACATATATACATATACAGAAAGACTAACAATATTAATAATTAAATTATACAATGAGATGTTTAGTCATGACATTTCATGTGTTTCACATATCTAACAAAGAAAACAAAGAAAATAAAAGATAAGACAAAATAAATAAATACCTCAAAGAAGAAGAACAACAAGAAAAACAAAACAAATTTAATTTATATTATTATCTGCGTCCTGCGTCTTTTATTTCTAGCAGTGCGCGTTCACGCTCCCCCTTAGAATAATCAATATTACAGTGAGCAGGGTGGGAGCGCGCCTCATGAATCTCTGGTCATGTGACTTTTCTTTAGAGAGAGGAGGAGGGATGGAGGATGGGGGGAGAGAAGAAAGAAGGGAGGGGTGACGCACCGGCAGTGGAAAAATACCAGACCGGCATCCGAGTCCACCCAACTTCACCTCAGCCTCAGATGGAGACATTGAATGACAAAAAAAAAGCCGCAGTACGCACGGCTGACTGTGCGCACATTTACCTCCAAAAATCATTTTAGAAGTGTATAAGGGTGTGTCATCAGCGTATTAACGCACACACAGAACAGACATTGTATAAACCACAATGAGGTGACAATAAATCAAAAACATGTGGATATTAAATCTGTGATGTAATATATTTCTCTCTCTTGGCTGAATGGCACATGTGGAGTGCAAAGTCCATTTAATGACATTATTTCCATGGCCGGCTCCAAATGGAAACAATGGCACGTGTTGTCTCTTTATGGGCATGGCTTTCCATTTTGCGCAGAGTCTCGCGCTTTGTGATTATTTCCTCTTTTTTTTTTTTTTTTTTTGTCTGATGACACACAGAGCTGGGTTTACATTATTTCCTCACTCCACTTTCTCCATTGTGTTTCAATAATAATCACCTGTGTGGCAATGACAACCCTCCAGACAGGAGTCCGTCAAGCACTGCAGCATCACTGTCACATTATTTATTTATTTATGGTAAGACATAATGCATCAGGCCTCTCAGAAAAAAATAAAAAAATGTCTTGCTCTGCTTTAGAAATAGATCCACACACACCCTAATAGGCAGATTTAATACTGACTTAAAGGAGCTAGTGGCAACATCCACTTTTCATTATCAAAACACAAACAAAAGACTTTTTGTTTTTAAAAAAAAAGAAGCAAACCAAAAAGTGTATCAAGCTTTTGAATTATCTTTCCAATACTGAGCCGCCTACATCCGGTAATTTTCTGACAGTAAATGATGAGATGCCATTCTTACCTTGTTGAAGATGTGCCTGTAAAATCCTTTCAGTAAAAAACACCAAATGTCCGGACGATTTCTTCACAAAAAGCCGACTGATCCTTGAGTGTATTTAGGTTTATTAAATTGAATTAGGTTTATTGACTAAATTGTCAGATGAATGAATAAAGGCCGATAGACTCAAAACACTGTGGCTGAACCCTTTCAAGTCAAGTAATACTAAATAAAAAACACTCTGGGTAGAATAAACCGACAGACGCGTAAAAATCACAAGAAATTTTAAGATTTAAATCTGTTTAGAAGCCAAATTCCCAGAGATGCGGTGTGCGCTCGGAGAGAAAAGAGTGTTCTGCTGGAGGAGGGGTGGGGACTCACCCTTTTATAAAGATGAGCATTGCATCAGCCCAGACCTACAGGGAAGGAGGGTGGAGGAGGAGGAGGAGTGAGAGAGAGAGGAAGAGGAGGAGGAGTAGCCAGAGTGGTTTAAATGGAGGTGGAGACTTTTTACGCTCAGTGACGTGCCTTTGTGTACAAACAGAGCAATGACCTAGAGACTCTCCCTCCTGGAAAACCACAGGAACCCTCTGCTACATTGTCATAATAGGTTTTAGCAAAGAAAGCCATAAATATACTACAATAGTACCATTAAGTGTTCTGAAGTATAAGAATGTTCCAGTCATTCTTTAATCATTACGGGAACATCTAAGGTCACATTATGACAATTAAAGGATTAATCATTGAGTTTAATACTCTACGTGTCCCAGTTTATTTCCTGTTGCAGTGTACGAATATGAATGACGTAAGCTGACAAGCAAAGAATGTATATTGATAAGAAGGGAAAGTCTATTGTTCGTTCCATTGCGACGTCAGCGCCCAGCAAGTAAAGCTACGCTTCCGCCTTTTTTGGACTGAAAGCGACGACTAACAGACGCCAGTTAAACGTCTGCCTACAAAGTGCCGTACAAAAGTAAAATAAAATGATTGGCCTGTGTTGAACAATAAAAAGATAAAAATAAATAAATAAAATAAATTAATAAAAGATAAAATATTATAAATATAACAACGGTTTTCAGTCCAAAATTGCGTCAGCGGCTGTTGTAAAAAAAACACGGGACTTTCGTCTCTTTGCTTCTAAACTCTTTGCTGACAGGAAGTGAACATGGATAGACGTTACTGCTAAAACAGAATTACTATACTTATACTATCTAGTAGTAGTACTACTATTCAACTACTACTACTTCTAGTACTTGTACTACTACCATTACTCATGCCACTTTTAGTACTTGTAGTACTATTACTACTACTACCTTCACTCATACTACTGCTAGTACTTGTACTATTACTACCTTTTACTCATACTACTGCTAGTACTTGTACTACTACTACCTTTACTCATACTACAGCTAGAACTTGTACTACTACTACCTTTACTCATACTACTGCTAGTACTTGTACTACTACTACTTCTAGTACTTGTACTACTACCATTACTCATGCTACTTTTAGTACTTGTAGTACTATTACTACTACTACTACCTTCACTCATACTACGTCTAGTACTTGTACTACTACTGCCTATACTCTTACTACTGCTACAACTTGTACTACTACTACTACTACCTCAAGTACTTGTACTACTATTACCTTTACTCTTACTACTGTTAGAACTTGTACTACTACTACGTCTAGTACTTGTACTACTACTACCTTTACTCTTACTACTGCTAGAACTTGTACTACTAATACTACTACCTCAAGTACTTGTACTACTATTACCTTTACTCATACTACAGATAGAACTTGTACTACTACTACCTCTACTCTTACTACTGCTAGTACTTGTACTACTACTACGTCTAGTACTTGTGCTACTACTACCTTTACTCTTACTACTGCTAGTACTTGTACTACTACTACGTCTAGTACTTGTACTATTACTACCTCTACTCTTACTACTGCTAGTACTTGTACTACTACTACGTCTAGTACTTGTACTATTACTACCTCTACTCATACTACTGCTAGAACTTGTACTACTACTACGTCTAGTACTTGTGCTACTACTACCTCTACTCTTACTACTGCTAGTACTTGTACTACTACTACGTCTAGTACTTGTACTATTACTACCTCTACTCATACTACTGCTAGAACTTGTACTACTACTACCTTTACTGTGTGGGAGGGAAATGTTCCACAGCTCTGGTTTCCAGTGTATTATTAATGCTGTGATGACTGAGAGACGTACAGTGTGTTAATCATCAGTGTACTACTACCTCTACTCTTACTACTGCTAGTACTTGTACTACTACTACGTCTAGTACTTGTACTACTACTACCTCTACTCATACTACTGCTAGAACTTGTACTATTACTACCTTTACTCATACTACAGCTAGTACTTGTACTACTACTGCCTATACTCTTACTACTGCTAAAACTTGTACTACTACTACTACTACCTCTAGTACTTGTACTCGAAATGGCCTGTGTTGAACAATAAAATATTAAAAATATAATACGCATTTTCAGTCCAAATTGGCGTATTATAATTTAAATCGTCTCTTTGCTTCTACAGTCTTTGATGACAGGAAGTAAACATGGATCCAAGCCGTTGCCTAGCAATGCGATTCTGTTGAAGCGGTCTAAATAGACCAGAGTCCTGTCAGATGAACTCAAGTAGCCCTTCATCGACACCACCTGTCATGTTCCTTTGTTCATTTCACTACATATTAAACTGGATGTTTTTTAACACTATTCATTATTTAAAAGTCATTTTTATGACTGGCAATCACTTCTACATTGTGATGTGTCTCTGTTTTCATATTTATTATTATAGGACAATGCTCTGAAGCAGAATAAGATCAGCATTCCCTCGCTGTAGACTTTGTGAAGGTGAAGTAGTGCAGGAGGTGAAGGGTCCTGGATCTGTCGCTCCAGATCAGAGGGTGTCAGCGGAGCTTCAAAGCAGACCTCCCTGTCTGAAGGAGATTACACACAAACGCTGTCATGTGACGGCGGTCATCCTGATCCTCATTCACACCGCCGGTCAGGTGTGTGGGAGGGAAATGTTCCACAGCTCTGGTTTCCAGTGTATTATTAATGCTGTGATGACTGAGAGCCGTACAGTGTGTTGATCATCAGTGTGACCTTTGAACTCATAAATATAGAATGGTGTCACCTCTACTGCAACAGGAAGTACAACAGGAAGTACACGGCAATGTTTACGTTTACTGTTAAAGGGTCATCAACACGCCTACTGCTGTTAATACTACAACCATTGTTACTGCTACTTCTCTCTATCTTCTTATCACCACTACTACTACTATACTACTGCTAGACTGCTACATATTACTGCTAAAACACAAATACTACTACTTGTACTTATACAAGCCACTACTACTATTACCATAACGACTACTATTCTACTACTACTACTTCTAGTACTTGTAATACTACTTTACTTTTAGTACTACTACTACTATACTACTGTTGTTGCTGCTAGACTGCTAGATATTACTGAATTACTGTATTAGAAGAACAGAATTACTACTACTTGTACTTATACAAGCTACTACTATTATTACTAGTACTATTCTACTACTACTACTACTATTACTTCTAGTACTTGTACTACTACTACTTCCTTTACTCATACTACTTTCAGTACTTGTACTACTACTACTACTAGTACTACTACTACTGCCTTTACTCATACTATTTTCAGTACTTGTACTACTACTACTACTACTACCTTCACTCATACTGCTGCTAGTACTAGTACTACTACTACCTTTACACATATTACTGCTAGTACTTGTACTATTACTACCTTTACTCTTACTACTGCTAGTACTTGTACTACTACTACCTTTACTAACACTGCTGCTAGTACTTGTACTTCTACTACCTTTACTCATACTGCTGCTAGTACTTATACTACTACTACCTTTACTCTTACTACTGCTAGTACTTGTACTACTACTACCTTTACTAACACTGCTGCTAGTACTTGTACTTCTACTACCTTTACTCATACTGCTGCTAGTACTTATACTACTACTACCTTTACTCTTACTACTGCTAGTACTTGTACTACTACTACTACTACTACTACCTTCACTCATACTGCTGCTAGTACTAGTACTACTACTACCTTTACACATATTACTGCTAGTACTTGTACTATTACTACCTTTACTCTTACTACTGCTAGTACTTGTACTACTACTACCTTTACTAACACTGCTGCTAGTACTTGTACTTCTACTACCTTTACTCATACTGCTGCTAGTACTTATACTACTACTACCTTTACTCTTACTACTGCTAGTACTTGTACTACTACTACCTTTACTAACACTGCTGCTAGTACTTATACTACTACTACCTTTACTCATGCTGCTGCTAGTACTTGTAGTACTACTACTACTTTTACTCATACTGCTGCTAGTACTTGTACTACTACTACCTTTACTAATACTGCTGCTAGTACTTGTACTACTACTACCTTTACTCATACTGCTGCTAGTACTACCTTTACTCATAATACTGCTAGTACTTGCACTAGTCCGATCTTTACTCTGATTAGTGCCCGTGCTGCTACAGAGAGAGGTCAGGGGTCAGGG
The DNA here is from genome assembly GCF_015220745.1 of Sebastes umbrosus. Lineage (NCBI taxonomy): Eukaryota > Metazoa > Chordata > Actinopteri > Perciformes > Sebastidae > Sebastes > Sebastes umbrosus. The sequence goes on from NC_051291.1 coordinate 5,106,738, forward strand.
GTCAGAGGTCAGATGCAGAGTTCAGTGTTGTTATGAATGTTTGTCTCAGCTGGAGGTTGCATGTCAGCAGCTGACAGTAAAGACGATGTTTCTCCTCTCTGACACATTACGCAACATCATTAAGTCTTCACACCCTGAACTGCTTCACATAATGTTCGCGCTAATTTTGGCTTTTGTCACCGAGGGGAACAGTTTTGATGCAAAAGATGCAAATCAAACTGGAAAAGCTGGTTTCATGTTGTTGGCGGAGAGTAAACAAAGCTCCTAATCATTCCGGTGTGGTGCACAGATCTGTTTGTTCTTTAAAAGTGTACATGTTTGTTCTAATTAGGCAAGCTGTTAAGTCATATTTGTCATATCAAATAAAAATTCTTATATTTAAAATCACCTCATTGCATTCACAAACTCTCCACACAGTGTGCAGCTCACACACACACAGTTAAACATCTGCTCACTTGGCGTAAGGAAATGAATAATTCAAATGGCGACACATTCGCGAGTGAAAGGACACTTGTGTTGATTCTCTCACTCACTACTCCTCATAATCTCTCTGTCGCGCACACACACAAACACGCATTGTGCATTCCTCTGCCCTCAGCCACACATGAGTACGTTGGCGTGGGGCTCTCTCTGTGTAACGGGCCTTTGTTTGAGGCTTTAGCTCGACCCCGGCAGATCTAAGACGGATCAGGAAACTGGAGCGAGGGGGCAAGGGGGCGCGAGGAGGGGACGCGGTCCGAAACACCGGTGCCCTGTTATACCCTATACACTACACACAGGCAGACGAAATACACAAATACAGGTGAATGGAAGGTGAAACAAGATGGCTAAAGGTCTTTGCACACCAAGTCCGTTTTTTTATCCATCGTCTGATAAAAAACGTTATGCACAGAAACCTTGCACACTGAGTGCGATGCGTTTTATTATTCTATTCGTTATGAAAATTCACAATACAAGAGATGGCAGACGATTAGTTTAGCATCGCATAAAGACTGGAACCACGGAGAAACAGCTTGCCAATTCCCGTAAAATTAAAACTTTTTATGTTTTTGTTTTTGTTTTTTGTGTAGGCTATGGATTAAACTAATGAGATATATGAATCAGTGCTGGAAGGCAGATTGTTTTAACATTTGGACGGAGCAGAGTAGAAAAAGGTGAATGAAAGGTGAAACAAGATGGCTAACGGTCTTTGCACACAAGGTCCGTATTTTTTCGTATACGCTTTTTTTTAGTCCGTCATCCGATAAAAATTGCACACTGAGTCCAATGTGTTTTATTATTCTATTCGTTCGACAATACTGAATTAATTACGTGGGTGCAATGGATAGCGCAAGTCCCAAACGGGGCTAATGAATGAATGACATTAGCAAGAACTAGAACACAATCAGTACTGTTTTATCTTTCATACATCATTAACCATCCCCGATTCCAATCTGTTCTGCAATCGCCTGCCACGATCTATCTTTAAATTCCGCATCTCTGTACTCGTTTATTTCTTTATCGTATCGCTTTGAGTTAGGAGACGAACCATTTGTATGACGACGTTGGCACGGATGGTGGCTCTGAGTGGTCAAACAACCCTCTTTTGACGGATGCGAAAAAATGCAGAAAATCAAACCTGTTCCAAAAACTTTAATGAGGGACAAAAGTTTCGGAATCGTGTAAATGTGACACAACGAGAGGTTGTATTTATTTTTAAACGTGCAACAATTTCAGACGAAAAATACGGCCTTAGTGTGCAACCCAATGCTTAACACCAAAACTACTCCCCCCCGCTAGTGTCCTTTCAGCACTTCCATTACTACAACTCTGCTGTTTCTACTGGTTCAGGCCCTGCTGCTACTATAACTTACTACTTCAACTTGCTGCATCTACACGCAGTGCTGACTTCGTCATGTGGTGCCTCACAAGTACATTGAGAGCCGATTCTGAGAAGTTTAAGAAACAAGGCTCTCACTGTAACACCGTCGACACCAAGGCTCTGTACTGTAGCATTTAAATGAGCTGCCTCTGTCTGAGAGCCCACAACAATGCTGCTCACTAAACTCGTATGGGTGTGTGTGTGTGTGTGTGTGTGTGTGTGTGTTTGTGTGTTGAGGCTTGGCTTGAAAACAATTGCAAGTGGAATTTGTCTGCACACACCTTTGCAGAAAATGGTGGTAAATGTAGATGTAGATCGTTTATGGCACATCAGACACATCCTGTTTCATCGTAGAGAGAAACCACAGAGACGAGCAGAAACACGGATATTAAAAGAGAAGAAGGCTTTTGCTTTTATAAATATCCTTATCACACTTGTTAGTAAGTTTGGAGCGGTTTGTTCAAACTCTGGACTTTGTAGTGCACCCAAATATCCTGCCTAGAAAACACAAGTCTGCTGGTCCTTTCAGAAGAAGTGAAAAAGTCACCCACTACTTTTTGCATGTCAACCAGGAGGTTAACGTCGCCCTGGGTTCCCGCCACAAAAAGCCCAATGGGATTCTTCTGTTTGGTTTTGGATCATTGCAGAGAAACAAGCTCTGTGGCAAACAAAACGTTTATGGTAATTACACGTTTTGTTCAGCGAGATAATCTCTGTAAATCTGTAAACACGGAGGCCTGACCATGAGCGCAAGTACACACAACGAGGCAGACGAGCCAGCGAGATGACATTTAGTCGTCTCATTTAGCCACTTTCTAGCGATCTGCCTTTTTTAAGACGTGTAGAGGCTTCAAAATTCACACGTGGGATATTTACTGATGTTTTTTTTTTTTTTCGTAGAACAAACAATCTCTTCAGTTTGTGTTAACCACAGACCTTATTTCAACATGTAACTAAAAACCTATTAAAAAAAAACACTGACGTCCAGAGGAGGGAACCGGAAGTGCTAAAATGCAAACTCATAGGACTCATATCTATTACATATCATGTGTCTGTTTATACAGTGCTATGGGCTCTGTGAACAGACACATGATATGTAATAGATATAGTAGTTCCTCATACTTTGAGAGCTGAGCGCAAAAGGGAATGATACTCTTACTTAAGAACTGACGGAAGTGGGTCAAGATTTATTAATCTTGGAAAGATAACAGGTTTCCTAACTCAACTCACACAATGAGTGCTTAAGGCTTTAGTTTTTAAAGGAAGAGTTCGACATATTCGGGAATAAAGGTATTCGCTTCCTCGGCGAGAAGATGAAAAGATCGATACCACTCTCATGACCGTATGATGAATCTGGAGCGAGAGGGAGACGATTAGCTCACCCTCGCATAAAGACCGATACCAGGAAGCAGCTAGCTTATTTAAAACCACAACTTTTTTTTGTGTCTGCGTGTACGGAGTAAACTAATGAGATATGTTCTCCTCAGTGAGCTTTACATAGATAGATCGACTTGATTAGGCTTAGGCAACAAACTACTTAATTAGGTTTAGGAAAAGATCGCAGTTTTGGTTTAGTGGTGTAACTTAAGTACTGAAGTTATACGACAAATAAATCAATTACGTGTATTACAAACAAATTAATTTCGTGCTGACCATCACGAAAATTGTTTTGAAATTCGTGTTTATGCACACGAATCGGTACATAACATTTTGTGAGTTTCACGAACTGCTGTGATGACTGGGCTGTACAGACGTGAGAGTGTTCACTTAAAGTAGAAAAACAAACAAACAATATTAAAACCTGTCAAAGTAAACTTTTCTCTCTCATGTTTTCTCATTATTTGCAGGGATGTGGTTCTAACGTTTACATCCCGAAGGCAAAAGTGAAAGTTCAGGCCTCCTAGAACAGCAACTTTTGTATGCATTACCTGAGGCTAGTTGAACTGGTTTGTTGTGGTTCCTGGTTTGTTGTGGTTCCTGGTTGTGCCTGGGGTTTATTTTGTCTACTTTAAAACCATTGCACAACATCTTCTCCGGCACATTGCATACTCTGATACCATATACATATACAGCATGAATATGCAGTATATGTAGTGTAGCTTATTTTCTTAAAAACACATTTTGAATCAACCACAATGCCCAATTTTGCCTTTAGCAGCTCTAGGTGGGGCTACTTTCGTATTCATTGTTTAGTACATGGTGTTTGTTGTGACAATCAGTTACCAGCTCTACCCACCTTCCACCTGAGCAGAGGAGTAATCATCTAGTAAGAAATGTTAATTAAGTGGAATGCCTTCAGTCACTCTGACAGCATTTGTCAGCGTAGGAGGGACTTTCAGCTCATTGTTTTGGTTTAACCGCCTGCAATTTTAATATTTGGTTCAGTCCAATCTCACCAAATGGCCTTTTAATGACCCGGTAATTTGTAAGTCGTTTTGCGTGCGAATAACAAAATCCGTTCTTACTTTTGGCGTGTCATTTCACGCCATGTAGTCGGTACTGACTGCAATGTAAACGCATCCGCGTGAATATGCTGCACTAGTGAGAAAGACTGCTTACAGTGGGTGGGTCCAACAAACATAGGACTTTCAACCCGGGAGACCGGTGTTCGTGTCCCAAAGTGTTGATGAGTTATTTTAAAATTATGTTAGTGACGTCTGTGAAGTGTTCCTTTCTTCTGTTAAGTTACGTTTACGTACGTATTTTCTATGTTTTTCCTAAACCTATAAGTGGTTTTATTTCCTAAACCTAGTTACCGACCGCTTCACAGTTATGACGTGGTGTTCAATGACACACCAAAAGCCGTTTCACAACGTTAATCCGGTGGCATGAAATGACACAACGTGATAATAACGAGTTAATGCAAATTCGTTTTAACGCCACTAATTTCTTCAACGCATTAATACAACTTGTGATTTTCCGATTGCAACAGGCTCACTTTTAAAGCCAGATTGAAGATACTGGCATCATATGAATACTAGAAAACCAAAGGAATCCATTAGCACCAACGCCCAAAACAAATAGTCAAGTCAGCAACACTGACACACTGACAGCTGTTGTTACCTGTTGAGCTGCAGTTTGCCATGTTATGATTTGAGCATCTTTGTTATGCTAAATGCAGTACTTGTGAGGTTTTCTGGACAATATTTGTCATTGTTTTGTGTTGTTAGTTGATTTCCAATAATAAATATATACAGACATTTGCATAAAGCAATCATATTTGTGTGATTGTGTGATTAATTTGCGATTAACTATGGACAATAATGCGATTGAACCTACAATGATTGTACCTGATCACCCTGACCCCAAAGCTAATCACCTCCTCGGCACCTTAAGTAAACCCGTTGCCCGCTGCCCAAAGAAAACCTCTCAGGACATCATATTTAACTGTACCGGTCTCCCACCGAGCCCCCCTCCTGTGTCCAGACCAGATCGCTAACACCCCCCCAGCCTACACTTATTAACTTTTCATTTTTCCTGTCTTTACAGTGGGGATTTTCTTGCTCCTCAACCTTACTCACCCCGTCCCCACTGTGTTCTTGGAACCGTTAACCTCTAAGGAGGATCTTTATTACACTACAGACGGATAACTTTTCCTTTTTTTTTTTTCTCCAGAGGAGATCCCATGATCAGCCTCGCTTTATTAGGAAAATAAAGGTCGTTGGGTTTTTTCTCCACTGGATCTAGGTGTGAACAAAAAGTTAATGCGAAGATCCGTAGGGGTCAAATGTGTCAGGGGTAACTGGGTTATTTCCACTACGAGAGAAGAGTAAGGGATAAGCTGAGCTGGAGACACTGGTGTTCATGAGCCACCAGGGAAAAAACACTTTGTTCCTGTGGAGCCAACAATTAGGAGCATTTTGATCCTTTTCAGTTGTGATTTTACGAAGAAGATATGCATTGTAAAACTGTTTTTCCATCTTACATCCCTTGTTTTATATGTGGGTGTGTGTGTCCTTTTTTGTTGGGCATCGGGTGCGTGAATGCAACCGCCATTTGACGCTAGCGACACAAAAGGAGGCTGGTGGCCATCAGACTGAAAAGCAAACAAAGTCGCCAAAGAGGAAATGAGTTATCTTTTGGAAACCTTGTCATGTCGCTCACACACACACACACACAGAAGCACAGTTGATCCTGATCGGACGTGAGGCCTGCGACAGCATCGGGGGCCACTACGTAAACACGCCTTAGCTAAACACGACCTCCTAACACAGTGGGAAAACTAACAGGGTCTAACAACCATCACTGGATTCTCTCTGCACAGTTTGGATTGAGCTCCAGCAGATTTACCTTAAATGTCACAATCACAGTTTAATTTTTCCCAGACAAGATTCCCATGCCAGGCAGGTTTCTTTATTATGCACTTTGCAAAAACTGGTGCCAGCCTTTAGTGTTTTAATATCCTACCAAACTTTCAACTTTGCACCAGAAATAAATCAGGAACTGAATGTCCCTTTCATGCACTGCTGCATGCATTCTGACATCATCTGATGAAGCGTGAAGTGCTCGCCTACGATCTGGAGGGAATTTTGTGTCAACAACATTTGGTACCGCAAACTCAACCTCGTTAGTTCCTGGATTGTCTGAAAGCATGTTCCTTTGGTGGATACTATCCAGCCCAGTCTCCTAAACATTACGTTCCCATACAACAAAACTGCGTTGTGAATTATTTTTTAAGGGGAAATTTTGATTATGTTTGTTTTTGACATATCACAAATACGTTTCTAATGATAGTCCGCGGAAGTCCACGTAGGGAGGAGGTCAAGCTGGTAGATCAGGGTCAAACAAACACAGGACTTTCAACCAAGAGACTGCTGTTTGTGTGAAACCAAAAGTCAACTTTCACTTATTTTAATTTACGTCTGTAGCTTAACCTAACCAAGTTTTTTTTGCATTTTTGTTTTGTTTCAATTTTCGTAGTCATTTTAAGCCAAACTATGTTTTTTTTTTTACTAAACCTAACAACGTACTTTTGTTGCATTTCTTTGTTTTGTTTTGTTTCAGTTTTGTAGTAGTTTTAAGCCAAACTATGTTCTTTTACTCAACCTAGTATTTTTGTTTTATGTTGTTTCGATTTCAAAGTCATTATAAGCCAAACCATTATGTTTTTTTTTTACTAAACCTAAGGACATAGTTTTGTTGCCTAAACCTAACAACGTAGTTTTGTTTTGTTTCAATTTACAACGTTAACCACTTGTTTAAAACTGTGACCGTCAATTGTGAGAAAATACTTCTCCCTCAAATGTAATTAAGAATGCAGTTTAGCTGTATGAGATAATAAAAAGCGGACAAATGATTGTTGACAAAAATGTAAAAGTAACTTACAAAAAAAATGTGTAAACAAGCAACTGCAAATCACTTGTCTAACACCGGAGAGACCCAGGGATAACTCTTGGCAGCACTATCTCTGCTCCAGTAGTACATTCCAGTGAACATGATTGCTGCGGTGTTCACGGGTGGGAAGCCAGTGAGGGATCATGTCCTTGTTACTGCACTTGTAACTCTTGCTGGTTGCTTGGGAACGCGACATCTATGTGTGAGCATCCTTATCACCAAGTGAAAAGAACTGGCTGGTGACTCCATGTGTATCAGAGGAGGCACCTGGCTGTCTATACCCTCCCTAGGACAACAATAGAGTAGCGGAGACAAAGAGGACAATCAAATTCCTAACATTTTAAACATTCCAAGGCAGGAACGACTAACAATACAGATGTTTCCCTCTCGTTTGATTCAAAATCTGCATAGATGACCGGCTAGCTAGCATCTCTGAGCCAAACCTCCAGGTTAGGCGCCCAGCTTGACCCCCACAGGGTTATTAAATTCAGCTTCCCAATGTCTAGATGTGCCGGAGCATCTCTGGATTCAGGAGCATTACCTTAGTAATCCTCTTAGTGGTGGGAAAGTGGTTTAGCGGGCGCATTCTTTATGACAGGAGCACAAATGGGGGGATCACGTTAGCCTTAGGGGCCCCAGAGGGGAGGGGAGGTAAGGGGAGGGCCGCTCGTCTCGCTCTCCAAAAACTTTCCACCCAGGATGGACCTCGGTCCGTCCTGTGAACCCGCTGACTCCCTGTTCGTTTCTGCTGCTGAGCTGCTGAGGGATGTACACTTTTTTTTTTTATAACGAGAGGCAGAGCATGAAACTCCGACCGATAGAGGGAAGAGGAATATGTCAGAGGTCACGCCACAACATTACTAACCATCAAACAGATTTCTTTACTAATGCAATTTGGAGAATTTTCACAAGTTTGCGGACAAAAAAATAAGTTTCTATCATAAATGGTGGTTATTAAGCTACACTAATTTACTTTCAAAGCCACAAAACAGTGACTATTTTTTTTTTAAAGGTCATGGGTTACAACTGGTTTTAAAATTAATTTCACTCTTCTCCTGTAAAAAATATTTTTCATGACTCATTTTAAACTTGGTGGGCCTATACATACATTTATACAATCTAATGAGATTGTGGTCAACTAGCTAAACATGACCATTTTATAGCACCATACCATAGATTGTATATAAGAAGTGGACACTGCCGTTTTGAAGCCTCGAGTCTGGCATTTTGGCCGTCGCCATGTAGACCTTTTGCAACCAGAAGTGAACATTTTTTTAATTTTTAGACAAACAAAACAGTTATATTTAACTTTAATAATGAACTGAAAACACACTGTGGAAGGGTTAAAGTTATCCCCTGCTTTATGGTCTATTTGACTCTGAATGGGACCATAATTTACTAAATAAACATCCTGCTGTATTGAAGAAGAATTGAAACTAGAGATTGAGACCATAAACTCATGTTTACAATGTTTACTGAGGTAATAAATCAAGTGAGAAGTAGGATCATTTTCTCATAGACTTCTATACAATCAGACTTCTTTTTGCAACCAGAGGAGTCGCCCCCTGCTGGCTGTTAGAGAGAATGCAAGTTTAAGGCACTTCCGCATTGGCTTCACTTCTGAGATCCCAGACTTGCACCATGCACACTTGATGGCAGGGCAGTATCATAAGGAGGATCTGTGTGTTTGACTGTCACTTGGAAAAAAAACTATGACTTTATGGCACCAACACAGAAAACGGACATTTTTGTTATTTTGAAAAAATGTTAAAGGTGTTTGAAACAAGCCGTTAGGATTTCTGTCCATTTGTGATGTCACAAATATACAATATTTAGACCATCACACGGTTTTAAACATAAACATTCTAAGTGTGTCCCAGTTTATTTCCTGTTGCAGTTTATGTAAATAACATCAGCTGACAGAAAGTAAACATGGACCCAAGCTGTTGCCTAGCAACGCAATTCCTTTGCAATTCCATTGAAATGCACTAAAACGGAGCGTTTTAGGCAGAGGGTAAATACAGGTATATTCAAGCAGACAATATGAGAAAAATAAAGTTTTTTTTTAACATTACAGCATGTAAACATGTTCTAGTAGGAACATAAAATACAAGTATGAACCTGAAAATGAGCATGATATGGGACCTTTAATGGGTTTAAAGAAGTACTTCCACTTATTTATTTATTTATTTATTTTTTACATGTTTTGTGTTTAGATTCTAACAGACCTCCTTGGCTCATCTGTGTTAGTTAGTTATCTCAGTTTCACTACTCACACGGTTCCAGCTGTTTGGCTTTGTGGGGCAGTACATGTGTGTTTGTATATAGTGTAGCTCTTAAAACATTGAATCGAGTCGGAACGTCTCACACTAGATGGAGTACCAGCGGCTGGGGGGAGGAAAAAAAAGTGAATAAAAGGGCAGATAGAGGTGATTCGGTTCACAGAGCAGGGTAAAGTTAGGGCACCGCTGTGGCACGGGAATTAGTGGAGCTGCAGGGACTGAGAGGATTAAGAGGATATCTACACACATATACACACACACAAAGTATACGACATCTCTCCAGAGTTAGGGTTGTTCCTTGAAAAGCCACTTTTCCCTCCAAGCGAAAGCCTATAGTGCAAACAGACTAAGACTCTACGGTGTCTTCATCAGAGTCAAAATAGACAAAGACAGAAGGCTAGGGGTATAGGCGATCATTGTTTGAAGAGGATTTTAAATCTATTGGATAATGGATCCAAGTGTGGGTCAATGTCCAAGAAACCATACACAATGCACTACACAGATAGAAATACAAAAAGTACAAGTACTGCATCCTGTAACAAATTAGATTAAATTCACTTCTTCACTGAGGCCAAAAGGCTCTTTAACTGTGGTCTAAAGGTATTTGGTTAAAGTGAGAACATTGTGCACAGTGTAGGTTGATAAGACAGCCGGGAGACAGCGTTAGGTGGTTCTAGTATCAAAATGATCCAGCAGTCTGTCTCTCACATTGTGAGAATGTTTGAACACTTATTATTTAGTAGATGGATCACTTTTGAGGACATTCCAATGCTTAAGGATAAGGATTTGTCAATGGACTTCATTTAGCCTGCAGGCCTCTTGTTTCAGCTGATTGCTCAAAAGTCAACACAGTCTCATGTGTGTCGTGTACATAGACATGAATTTCCCTATTTTTCGTAATGTGACGCTCAGCACGACTTTCAACATGTATTTTTCCAGCAACACATGACACAATTAGGTCAAAATAACTCAGAAAGTGATGTGACTTAAGTACGGAAATTACAAATAAAGCAACTTTGACTTTTGACCTACCCATCCACCCCAACGTGCTCCCTATGTGGCACTCTTTATACTTCCTGGTTCACAAGTTCGTGGATTACATAAGAATTGTTTTTGTGCTGACCATCATGAAAAAAAAATGAAATTCTTGTCTATATACACGAATCAGTACATTAAATTTCGGGATTATTTCATTAGCTGAATTATGCCACGAACCCACCTCTGCCAATAGTAAAATAACCCATCACTCCAGTTTTCGGTAACTGTGAGTGAGCTGTCAGATAATAATGAATAATATAATAATAATAATGCTTGGGTGCGCGACCACCTTACATTGTTCGTCGTACCAAGATGATGACAGAAATGATAACCAAGAATAACAAAACAAATGTCTTTTCACCATGCAGAACGTAAGAGACTATTTGGAAATTATTGGGATGGTGTTTTGTGGTTTAGGTAGCCGAATTTGATTACTGAAGATTTGTCTGACATCTCCTCCCAGACAGCCACATCCTCTTCTCCTGTCTCCGTCAACAGTAACAAAAATGTTATAAATTAGAAATGAGTTATTGGTTGAGTTTGACGCAGGAAGTTTTTACATCCAATCACAGTAATGGTGTTAACAAATAAATCAGACAATGCACAGGCAATTTAGTGAAATCCTCTGCAGCCAAAGAGGACTCTGGATTATATTTCAAGACAAGACCTGAGGCCAAGACAATACCGAGTAAAGATGTAGTAGATTCCTTTAAAAAGAAGTCTCAAGACTAGTCTCGAGACCAAGACCGATCTCGAGTACTACAACACTGGCCTCACAGACAATGACAACTCTAACATGCTGATGTTTAGTGGTATAATGATAACCATGTGCACCATCTTTGTTGAGTGTGTTAACTTGCATTTTCCAGTTAGCTCAGCACTAACTAAGTACAGCTGAAGCTGAGAGGAATGTCATATTTTGCAAGAATTTGATCATAAATCAAAGTATTGGATCAACTGATTATACCACTAGATTTAAAGTGAAGGGATCACCAAAACAAATGCAATGCATCTAATAGTTGTAGAGACGTTTCACTCAGAACCTCAAATGTCAACCTTGTGGTGGCACTAAGAAACGTCAGGGGATCAACAAAGTCATTAAGGATACAATGGTTGTTGAGATATTTCAATATGGACCATTATACAGTAAAAAATGATGGCTTTTGAGTATACCACAAGTCATAAAGGTTTGCCATTTACAGTAAAGAGGTCAGTGCCAACTCAGTACTCAAGCAGATCAATGTAGATTAGAGACCTGCTTTTACAAAACAACTGATTTCCAATTGTCTAAAGTGTCCAGTGTGTCATTTCCCTTCCCGATAGCAAACATCATGTAGTTCTAAAAACATTTTTCAAATAGCTGCTGAATGAGAAACAAAATCCGGTCAGTACACGATAACCTCTGAGTTCCTGTGTCTGTGCGTCTCTGCCAGGCCTGTGCGTCTCTGCTTGTCTCAGTTTAGAAGTGTTCGTTCAACACAGGAAGTGTACTGAAATGCCTGCACTGTGACAGTTTCCTGTCTGTGACTGGAGGTGAGAAGGACGCAAACAGGGTCCTAATGCCGGGAAGAGGCGGTACAAAGTGAGACAATGTTCTAGTAATGTCAATGCCAACCTCTAAATCTAAAAGCAAGCTCCTCTTTTGAACTACTACCTGAAAATTATGGTTTTCAGGGAAGATGTGAAACACGTTAAAGCTGTGTTGCTCTTTTTTTACTGGGTAGTAATGTTAGGACAGTTAGTAGTACTGATTCAGATAGCTTGTATGAACAGCTTGTTATCTCTGTCTTTTCACACTAAAGTAAGAACAGGAAGGTATTTCAATAGAGGGTAATTTAACATGACTATAAATAGGATTTAACATCAAGTCCTAGCCCTTCAGTCCTAAGTACAACTTCACAGAGAAAACTGTTGTACTGATAAAAAGTTTTTAAAGGTCCCATATCATGCTCATTTTCAGGTTCATACTTGTATTTTGTGTTTCTATTAGAACATGTTTACATGCTGTAATGTTCAAAAAACACTTTATTTTCCTCATATACTGTCTGCCTGAATATACCTGTATTTACCTTCCTGTCTGAAACGCTCCGTTTTATTGCATTTCAACGGAATTGCGTTGCTAGTTGGTTAGATTTAGTAAAAGAAAATGTAAGTTTGGCTTAAAATTACCATGTTTGTTGCGTTACTAAACTACAGATGTAGATTATAATAAGTGAACGTTGACCCTTAGTTTCCGCAGACTGTCATTACAACTGTAGGCCTATTTGTGATTTGTCAAAAACAAAACGTAATCTGCAACAAAATCTGTTTCCCTCGAAGCGTAATTCACAAAGCAGTTTCGTTGAATGAGTACGTAATGTTTAGGAGACGTGGCTTCAACTCTGACTAGTTTCATATTTAGTATTAATTCATGTATCTCTTTTTAAATAAAGTTCCACTGTACATAAAAGTTTCAGCACAGAAAGCAAAAGTACATCAGCAATCATGAAATACCTTCTAGTTTAAAAGGATTATTGATGTCTTGAGATGTAACAAGATCTCTGAATAAGTGGTATCATTTTAGTGCAGCAGCTATTCTTGGAAATCTAAAGTGTGACAGCTCAGCACAGTTTGTTGTGCATGTGTGTTACTATGAGTGCCGGTATTTGGCAGAGCGGTGTCACACAGAACATATTATGACTAATTGATTTCTAGTGTGTACGCCAACCTGCGCTCTTCCATCTACAGAGCTGTTATATTGACTCGAAACATGTTAGTGTAAAGGCACACTACGTTATATGTTATATAATGTCGTCCATACAGATATGAAAAAGGATTTGTTATGAATTTCAAGGTCAGGTACGGAGCGAATGCTCTCTCCGGAATTCCCCACACGAAAACAAAAAGATTCGACTTGGGAGGTTGGGAGTGTTTTTCCAAATCCCAGTTCATTAAGTGACATCCACTGGTATCAAATATTACTTTTATCAGATCACATGCTAAACACTTCTAAATCTGATTCTCAGCTTGGATTCTTTTTTTTAAATCTGTTTGCATACAGATAAAGTAATGCTAGATGTTCAACCCTGCAATTACAAGCTCTGGTGCTCATATGCAGCTTAACAAAGACTTTAACCGTGGCGTCCATGTTTTGTTTTTTTCATTTTGGTAGCTGTAATTAAAGCACAGAACGCATTTCCCCTATTTGACTTCCCGCATCACACAGCCCCAAATAAAGAGAGGAAGAGCTGGGTTGTTATTAGCATCAGCAGCGATAGCTAATATGGCTGAACAGCAAAGGGATGATGATGTTGCAGTACTGTGTTAAATGACTTAACTTTGAAAAAGCAGTGTTCGTTCATCATCTGACCTGATTTCAGCCGGGTATGAATGCACTGAGACGCCACATTCGGTATCGCTCACCCTGTTGTGACTCATATCAGACATCAGTATGACTCATCAGACCCTTCTCAACCCGACCTGAGACTATAACCCACTTTTCTTTAAAGGCCCGTATCGTAAAAAGTGAAAAAATTGTATTAAAATAATACAATTTTAATAAAATAAAATAGAATAAAAGAGATAATAATGATCACTAATAAAAATGTTGATTAAATGAAAATAGAGTAAAATAAACACTATAATTATGATGATACATCAAATAAGTATTAAAAATAAAAAATATATATAATAATATATATATAATATAAAATTATAAAACTATAAAAGTGTAAAAGTATAAAATTATAAAAAATTATAATAATTATAAAAATTATAAAATTATAAAACACTACATAAAAGCCAGACTAAATAGATGGGTTTTTAGTTTACGTTTTAAAAAAACAATATTTTCAGCTCCTCTCAGTTCCTCTGGAAGGTCGTTCCAGCGACTGAAAGCAGCGTCATCTAATGTTTTTGTTCTGCTTTGTGTATACAACTAAAAGAGAAGAACCGGAGGATCTGAGTTCATCCCGGTTCATAAACCAAAAGCATTTCTGTAAGGTAGTCTGGTGCAAGGCCACGTAGTGCCTTATAAACTAATAAAAAATAATTTTAAAATCAATACGAAAACTAACTCATGGAGACTAAACTAATTGCTTCCTATACTGTACTCTTTTTGTTCATTGATAAAAATATTAATGAAAGTTGCCGAGACATGTATGCATGCTGAATAATGTTTACGAAAGTTGTTTAAAATATCCAAAATGTTCACGCTTTGTTTGGCTTTTTGTGATTTTTTTTTAACCAACAGTGACTAAGCATATTTGATTTAATTCTGCTGACTCACACGCCAGCCCAGGTGGATGGGAGCTTTCACCTGTTTGGCTGTAGTTTCTAGTTTCCATTTTACCAAATCATGCCTGAGTTATGACTGAGAAACCCTGTAAATGATTTCTGTAAATGCTATCTCAGAGAGAAATGCTGGATAGCGTCCTGTTCCATCTGGTACAGGACAGAACACTATCTAACCATGACTGTGCATCTCAGCGTGACCACCTGCAGTTATGTTGCAATGGAAAAAAAAAAAAGAAGGAGATAAAAAAAAAAGGTGTAAAAACATGAACACCTGCTGCTGATCTCACAGGACCTGCATGCCAGGTTAGCCCACACATCTGTTACCATAACATTACAGACAATAACCTGGATCCTTGTTGCACATAATGAGGATCTGTTCCACACTTCCTCATACTGGAGCTTGGTTTTGCTCTACTAGTATACAGTGGACAACTATGAAAAGAGAGAAGTGAAGCCAACGAGGAAGTGCCTTAAACCTGCATTCTTCCTAACAGCCAGCAGGGGGCGACTCCTCTGGTTGCAAAAATAAGTCTGATTGTATAGAAGTCTATGAGAAAATGAGCCTACTTCTCACTTGATTTATTACCTCAGTAAACATTGTAAACATGAGTTTATGGTCTCAATCACTAGTTTCAAGTCTTCTTCAGTACAGCAGGATGTGTATTTAGTAAATTATGGTCCCATTTAGAGTCAGATAGACCATAAAGCAGAGGATGCTTTAGGCTGTGTGTACCTTGTGATTGACAGGTCGCTACCATGGCGTTGTTCGGTCTGGAAGTTGTTCGTGTTTCCGTCTTACAACTTTAACTCTTTCACAGTGTGTTTTCAGTTCATGAAAGTTAATTATATCATTTTGGTCGCCTAAAAGTGTCTTTATTCAGCGTTCGGTTATACTTAGCTCCACCCTCTCGTGTCACTTCTGGTTGCAACCAAGATGGCTGAACTCCAGGCTTCAAAACATCAGTCCACAAACCAGACATCACGTTACTATGCCCCATGCAGTCTAGGGTTTATGTCATATTAACTTTTACTGGATTTTAAGCAGTTTGGCCAAGGTGTTTGTGATTTGAGTCTCTTGGGGGAGTGAGAAAGTAGCAGTGGGTTATCAGGTGCTGAGGAGCTCTGCAACCTCTGGAACAGTTATGTAACGTATGGAGGAGCCAGGTTAAGGAATCTGACACAAAGTCATTAAAACTTGAACATACCTGCTTCATCCACCCTCTCTCCACCTCCACCCATAGCTGTCAGTCAACCTGCGGGTGGAAAATAGCTGTGTAGACTGTAAAAGTATTGACAGAGAAATGGAAATTCTTTAAAAGAAAAATGTATCCTGTTACTGCATTTGTTCTTATGTTTCTCATCACTGAATTTTTGTCCTTCAATTAATCCTAGTTTTAAGAGTAAAGTATCATAAATGTAATCTAAGATCACTAATTTAAATTTTGTTTGGTTAGAGATGTTGGTGATTTCCATCTTAAATATCAGTTGGTGTGTCAATTTTTTTTTTAATGCAGATTCTTTTCAAATACTTTGCTGTTGCTGTTAAAGTTGTTTCTTTTATTGAATATATGTTTATTTCATCCTGTTTTTTTCTTATTTTCATTCAAATCTTGAATAGTTTCTTGCTTGTCGGTGTCAATGCTAGTTTTAATAGAGTAAAGTATCATAAATATAATCTAAAATCACTAATTTTATTTTTTTGGGTTAGAGATGTTGGTGATTTCCATCCTAAAAGTGATATATTTTAAATATCAGTTGATATTTTGATGCAGATTCTTTCCAAATACAGCTGTTGCTGTTAAAGTTGTTTCTTTTATTGAATATATGTTTATTTCATCCTGTTTTTTTCTTATTTTCACTCAAATCTTGAAGAGTTTCTTGCTTGTTGGTGCAATCAGTGCCTTCAGCTGAGCACCATTACACCTCAGTGAATTCAGCTGTGCATGGGAGGAGCTAAAGTGATATATTGTCCCACCTGTTGACATTTTCACTCCGATGAAGGTCTTGCAGAGACTGAAACATTAGTTTGTTGTAACATTTTATAAATATTTGGGAGTCAACTTCAGGGACAGTTTAGTCCAAATCTGCAACACTCTGCAGCTCGTCCTCTGAGAACTTGTTGCTGTGCTCGATTCACCTCAGTGTGTAGAGACAAAGACCTTAAAGCACCAGCAAACAGTCACAAGGCTGCAACAATAAAGCCATCAGTGAGACGTAATGTGAGACTGTGCTAGCTGTAACCCGGGCCTCTTCAACTTGCTTCAACCTGCTACAGCTTGGGCCTCTTCAACCTGCTACAGCCTGGCTTCCTCTGCTAGCTATAGCCTGGCCCTTTTCAACCTGCTACAGCCTGACCTATTGGTTATTGGTTTGGACATGTTTCATCCACTAAAACCTTCCTGGCCTTTTTGGCTCACAATCATTTCTATTTTCTGGATCACATCAGCTCATACAACCTGCCTTTCTAGCAGGTACACACAGGAGACTGCCATAATTTCTAACGGTGTTGGTACATTGGACTTCAGTTTATCAACCAGAGACATTTCATCCTTCTGGTTTACAAAGACTTTTGGACTTTCTACTTGGTGTGTAACAAATCTTATTCCTTTGTACTCTTACATGTTATTGCAGCAGTTCCACGACTCTTCCTCTTTAATTTTGACCAAACCGTCAATGAAAGATAAACATATGCAACATTTTAGCACTGTCCTCAGACGTGTGTTAATCATTCTCATGTTGTTAATCTCTGGAAATGTTCACCCAAACCCAGGGCCCGCTATTCATGGTCCCACTGTCTCTAATCTGTCGTTTAATGATTTTTGTGATCGTAAATCATTGGGCTTTCTACATGTCAATATCTGTAGTTTGTTGCCAAAACATGACTATTTAAAAGCCTGGGTGCACACTGCAAACCCTGATGTTCTGGCTGTCTCTGAATCATGGCTTAAGAAAGGTGTCTCGGATCTAGAAATTCGAATACCGGGTTACAACGTCTTTCGTCAGGATAGATCCACCAAAGGTGGCGGCGTGGCTATATTTGTAAAAGATCATTTGCAATGTTCTGTTACGCTGTCTAAATCAGTCCCCAAGCAATTTGAACTGTTACTGTTAAAACTTAAACTGTCTACAAATTTCACTCTGTCTGTTGCTGTTTGCTATAGACCACCCTCTGCTCCAGCATGCACATTAAGAGCTCTCGGTGAACTGTTGGCCCCTCACATTTCCTCTGAGTTTGTCCTTCTGGGTGACCTAAACTGGAATATGATCAACCCCCCTGATTTAGTTACACAGCAATTTGATGCTTTAAACCTCTTTCAAATTGTATCTGAGCCAACCAGACATAATTTGAAATCACCGTCATCTGCCACACTAATCGATATTATTCTCACTAACACTCCATCAAACTACCGATCTGGAGTCTTCAGTCAAGACTTGAGTGACCACTGTGCCATTGCATGCGTTCGCTCCGGCCTCTCTGTCAAACGTCCACCGGTGATTGTGACCAAGCGCTCACTGAAAAACTTTGACAATCAGGCCTTCTTGCAAGATGTTGCAGCTGCAAACTGGGAAAGAATCAATCTTATCCCCTCAGTGGAAGATGCCTGGTCTTATTTCAAAAACACCTTTAGCCTAATCATTGAGAAACACGCCCCATTGAAACGATTCCGGACGAAGAATCGCTACAGCCCCTGGTTCAGTCACGATTTGGCGGCTCTGATCCGCCTAAAAAACACCTCATGGCGGAGAGCGAGGTCTTCTCAGTCTGCTGCCGACTGGCTGGCCTTCAGACAATGTAGGAACAAAACAACACAGGCAATCAGGAAAGCTAAAATCAGTCATTTCAAAGAAGAATTCTCAGCCAGTGGCTCTGATGCCAAGAAATTTTGGAAAACAGTCAAATCCATGGAAAACAAACTTGCTTCTCCGCATCTACCCACTTCTTTGATTTTTGATGACATTGTTGTTACTGATAAACAACGCATGGCCACACACTTCAACCAACATTTCGTGAATTCATCTAATTTCTTTGGTGCAGCTGCCCCTGAAACAGATTCATCTAACACTCCCACTTCATCACCCAGCGTTAACAGCTTCTCCCTTCAACCTGTTAAGGTTTCGGAAGTCCTGGATGAACTCATTAAGTTAGATTCAAACAAGTCAGCTGGATCTGATGGGCTTGACCCTGTGTTTTTAAAATCAGCCGCTCATATTATTGCTTCCCCTATTACAAGCCTGTTCAACCTGTCATTTCATCTGTCTGTTTTCCCCCCTGACTGGAAATCGGCTACAATTCTCCCCCTCTTTAAAGGAGGCTCTGGCTCTGACCCGAACTGCTACAGGCCGATTTCCATTTTGCCCTGTCTGGCCAAAGTCATAGAGAAACTGGTACATAAACAACTAATTCACTTCATTGACTTAAATCATATTTTGTCTGACCTGCAGTCTGGGTTTAGGAAAGGCCACGGATGTACCACCGCTACACTGAAGGTCCTTGATGACGTCATCACCGCCATGGACATCAAACAGACTTGTGTAGCTGCCTTTATAGACCTAGCCAAGGCTTTTGACTCGGTCAACCATAACATTCTCCTGCAAAGACTTACCAGCATTGGCTTGTCCAGTAGATGTTGCAACTGGTTTGCTAGCTACCTGGCTGATCGTGTCCAGCGGGTGAAGACCGAAAACATCATGTCTGAACCTCTTACCATCTCTAAAGGTGTGCCTCAAGGCTCCATCTTAGGCCCTATTTTGTTCTCCATTTATATTAACGATGTAGCCAAAGCTGCTGGAAATTCCAGGATTCATCTGTATGCTGATGACACCATCATATATTCAGCTGGTCCCTCACTCCACTCTGCTGTGTCCACTCTTCAACAAAGCCTCACCTCCATCCAACAGTCTTTCCACAACCTCCACCTGCTCCTCAACGCCAAAAAGACCAAATGTATGCTGTTTGACCGGAAAAAACCTCATCATCCCCAGCCCTCCCAAGATCTACAGTGCTGATGGCTCGGAGCTGGAGTTTGTCAGCTCCTACAAATACCTTGGCTTCTGGTTGGACTCATCTCTCTCATTTAACACACACATCAATAACCTTCTGGCTAAAGTCAAAGCTAGACTGGGTTTCCTGTATCGAAACAAGGCCTCCTTCACACACTCTGCCAAATTCACCCTTGTGAAAATGACCATCCTTCCTCTATTTGACTACGGCGATATAATTTATAAAATGGCATCAAAGACCACCCTCAGAAAACTGGACACACTCCACCACTCAACAATCCGTTTTGCCACATGTGCACCCTTCACCACCCACCACTGTGAACTTTACAGATTGGTGGATTGGCCCTCCCTTCACACCAGGCGGCTACAACACTGGCTGCTCTTGGTCTACAAATCCATTTTGGGAATGACCCCTTGCTACCTCTCCAATCTTCTGCACATTTCCGACAGCAATCGCCGTTTAAGATCCAGTGATTTCATAAGGCTCATCATTCCAAAAGTCCGTACTGTGTTTGGTCATAACTCCTTTCATTTTGCCGCTGCAAATGACTGGAACTCACTACAGAACACGCTCAAACTAACAGCTCTCACCTCTCTCAACATGTTCAAACAAAAGCTGCAACAAGTCATAGTTGACTGCTGTACTTGCTGACCAGCCCTCACTTCTCTCTCTCTCTTCCATTTTTACAAAGTACATCCAGTAATCCGCCTTTTTTTGTACATAGTGTTTGTTAATTTACCTATGCTGTTTTTAGCCATTTTCTCATGTGTTTGTCATACTGTATTGTATCTGTGCCGTCTGTGTCACTTGTGTGGACTGTGCTACTGCCTCTTGGCCAGGTCATCATTGTAAATGAGAATTGGTTCTCAATTGATTTTACCTGGTTAAATAAAGGTCAAATAAATAAAAAAAAAAAAAAAAAAGACAAATTTGTCCCCCACTGATTGACCGTTCTTTTTATCGATAGAGCCAAAACTAAACTATTTACTTTGGTCTTAAATTCACAGTATATGTGTTTTACATCAGGGCTGCTGGTACCTCAATCCAAAACAGTTCTGTTATCTTCACCTGCGTTGCACAACACTAACCTATGGGGACTGACCCTGCTGCTCCACACTGAGATAAAACTTGCTTTTTTGGGTTCCTTATCTCATCTGCACGTGTTTGTGTCACATTTCTGCCCATCGCAGCGCTTCAAATCACGAGACGAACTCTCTCTGCACGACGAGCAAAGCGTATATTGAACGCTTCATGTTTGCACCCACACGGGCCTCCAGGTAAAAAAATGCTGCAAATACTCAGAGGCTCATTATTGGGTTTAAGCATTCCTTTGTATACATAACAGCATTTACAGAATAAGTCAGATTCAAGAGAACGGTATTTTAATGAAAGATTAACTTTTTGACCCGGCGCGTTTTAACCTTTCTGACCAACTCATTATTACCCGTGTGAAACCAGAAGTTGATTTATTTGTCACGTAACTTTCGTACTTAAGTTATGGCAACTTCTGGAGCAATTTAAAGCCAAACCACCGTCTTTTCGTAAACCTAACTAAGTAGTTTTTGTCACGTAACTTCCGTACTTAAGTTACGCCACTTCTGGTGTTATTTTAACCTAAACAGCGATCTTTTCCTGAACCTAAGTAGTTTTATTTTGAAAAGACTGGAGCAGAAATTGACACGTGCATCATGTGTCGCTTGACAATTGTAGGAAAACGCACGAAAAATACGTTTATGAAAGTCGTGCGGTGATCTTCCGCATCCATTGGGCCCATAGAGCAGGCGCAGTTGCGTTTCCTTTAACTCCGCCTCCCAGCCCTTCGCTCCAGCCTCGGTCTGGGGCTCATTCACATGAACGGAGGAAGGGAAATAACTCTCGATTTGGCTATTAGTGCATTTTACAGGGTTTAAGGGCTATTCAAGTGTTTGTACTGGGAAGTTGATCTACCTCAAAAGAATTATCCGCTGAGTTACAGACGTCTCTTTCCCAATGTAAGTCTATGGGAAAAGGTTTCTTTGGGCTCAATGGCATCACGTGACTGACAAGGAAGTACCACCGTTTTGGTCACTACGAAAATTTGCATCAAAGCCCGGCTTGATGCAGGAACCTGCCAATGTTTTTTTTTTCCATTTACATATATAGTTATATAGTTTTATATGCAAAAGACATCTGACTCTAAAGCGCTGATGTGACAGCAGTTTGAAAGTATCTTCCTTCCCGTACAGTCACACCCAACGAGGTGAAGCCAACACCTGCGCATTAGACATTTGGCCGAACATAACCCGATCAATCTACTCGTGATTACCCATTATCTCATTAAGTGTATAATCATAAACCCATTCTTTGAGTGGGAGTGTCTCACATTACAATCTTAACCTGGCAAAAGATGCTCGTTTTGAAACATCTCGTTTGTCTGGTTCATTTCCTCGTCCAGTTATTCAGCCCGGTCTCACCAAATGGAGTATAAATGACATGGTAATTTGTAAGTCATTTGTCGCCTTTGTTGCTTTTTCCGTGTCATGTGTGTGCGGCATGTAGCCTGTACTGACTGCAATGAAATGCATTTGCGTAAATATGCTATGCTCAGAGTTTGGGATGTAGAATAAAATCGCTTATGGTGGGTAGGATGGGTCCAACAAACACAGGACTTTCAACCAGGAGACCGGCGTTCTTGTTGTTATTTTGAAGTTACGTTGCTGTTTGTTTTGTTTGTTTGGATCTCGAGCCAATATATTGTCCTTTATTTGGTTGTCGAGGTAGTAGTCGCTGTGTCTGTTGTACATTATTGGGTGTTGAGAAGGGGACGGCCTTGTTATTCTGAAACACCAATAGTCTGAAAAATGTCTCATTGGACCGAAAAAAGCCCATTTGTCCGACATCCCGTTACCTCGAAACAAACAACCGTGCAGCAAACAGAATCAATGTTTATTAAATGCAATGTTAATTATCATGCAGAATGAGGACAATATTTTTCATGACATCAGTTGGAACAAAGGATTTCATTGGTTAAACATATATTATATATGTATATATATATTTTTTTTCCCCGCACAAATGTGTCCCATAAATAATTTGTAGACTGTAAAAGTATTAGAGAAATGGAAATTCTTTAAAACAAAACGCAAAAAATGTTATCCTATTATTGCATTTTGTTATATTTTTCATCCCTGAATGTTTGTCCTTCAATTAATGCTAATAGTTTTAATAGAGTAAAGTCACTAATCTAAAATCACTAATTTTATTTTTTTTGGTTAGCGATGTTGGTGATTTCCATCTTAAAAGTGATATATTTTAAATATCAGTTGATATTTTAATGCAGATTCTTTTCAAATACTTTGCTGTTGCTGTTAAAGTTGTTTCTTTATTATATGTTATTGTGTATATTATAATGTATGTTTATTTCATCCTGTTTTTCTCATTTTAAATCAAATCTTGGAGTTTCTTGCTTGTCAGTGCCTTCAGCTGTGCACCGTTACACCTCAGTGAGTTCAGCTGTGCACCGTTACACCTCAGTGAGTTCAGCTGTGCAGGGGAGGAGCTAAAGTGATATTTTGTCCCAACTGTTGGCATTTTCACTCCGATGAAGGTCTTGCAGAGACTGAAACATTAGTTTGATGTAACATTTTATATGTTAAGGAATCAACTTTAGTGACAGTTTATTCCAAATGAGGCCTTGGGGTATGCAAGAATTCAGAAGAACCCACAAAATCATTTTTTTTAATAAATTTGCGTGCATATTTTTCAGATGAAAATCCATGCTTAGTGTGAAAGCGCTTTTAGGCCCAACCATGATGTTTTCCTAAACCTAACTAAATGGTTTTGTTGCCTAAACATAACCGAACGTGTCACGGTAACAAAGTAGCGTTAAATAACAAGCGAAAAGCCGTTTCACGACATTAATAAGCCCGTGGCATGTAAATGACACACGGAATATCCTTAAAATGTTATGCTATTTATGGATATTTAAATCCAGAAGTTCCTCTTTAGACCTGATCTGTGGAAATCTTGCAGCACTTGTCAAATATTAAAATCTGAGCTCATGTCTTTTTCAATATCGTATGTGCTTTTAAATGCACTGCAGTTAAAAAAAGCTAATAAAACACCTTTTGAGCCCTACCTGTAGCCTGCTCTTTATTTAAATGTCACTTACTGGCATCTTCACCTTACTGCTGGTCTAAAACATGCCGGTAAATGTTCTCTTTTGCTGTCATTGTTTTGGTTTTGTTTTTGCTGCACTTTTTTTACTCTCTGGTTTAGAGGCCGCGAACATTGCAGTTTTGTCTTAACATGTCTGTTTTCTGAATTAATGTGACCAGCGCTCGACGACTCAGGATCTGTGTTTCAAAGTCCAGACTGCTCACATTAGCTCCAAACCATACCAAACAGACTGATCCTGCTTCAGTTTGTTAGCTTATAAATTCAAGACAGGCTTTTCACAATAAGCCCTGCTTTTCTGAGCCACCTTTTATGAAACACTTCATTACACGGTGTTCTGGCACACACATGGATTACGGGATGCCAAAGGGGCGCTTGTGAAGATGCTGAAAAAGGCTTCAGGCTGCTTATGTAGCGTCTTTCGTTCTGCAACGCTGTGCAGAGACGCAACAGCAGAGAGAGAACTTGGCACCAAATGTGTCACCAAAATAAAAGCCATGGGACTCTTCAACACGATACAAAACATGAACACAGCAGCGCCCATTGTTCTCCGGTCTCCTCCCTCACTTATCGTTTCTCACGGTCACTCACACCTGCACGGCAAATTGTGCCGAGTCATGCCAGGTTATTAGAGGACTGAATCACCTGAAGGAAATAGAGCACCTGAACAGGAACATCCAAAAGACACATGGAGGGCGGCAGCAGAGCTCCAGACAAACAAATACAATTTGTATTATTGAGTCGTACTTTTATGTGGTGCCAGAGGTGCTTTTTAGTTTTATTAAAAGTACCATCAGAGGCTCTGTTGGATTTACATTATGAATTCCATACTGACCCCGTCTGAGTCTCTTAACCCAGCTCGTACAATAACTTACATATTTCCTTCTGGCGGTGACGGGTCTCTTTCATGAAAATAACACGACTAAGCCTTTCAAAATACGAACTGTACATTCTACCAAATCCCCCTACCTTTTGGGAATTTTAGAAGATATTGTTTTCGCTTCAAAGGATTTTTAATATTGTCTCTGTTCTCTTGCCGCCACACATTTTTAAGTTATCCAACAATGTCTTGAGGAGCTTCATAAGACCATGTAAACTTAGAAATTCTTGAAGATGGAGCATCTTTAGCCCCAAGAATGCTGTTCTTGATTGTGGCGTGTCATTTTTGACGCCATGTAGTCTGTATTGACTGCAACGTAAACGCATCCACGGATCGGATATATGCTATGCTCAGAGCTAGTGATAAGACGGGATGGGTCAAACAAACACAGGACTTTCAACCGGGATACCGATCCCAAAGTGTTCTTGAGTTATTTTGAAGTTATGTTAGTGACTTTGCGATGTGTTTTTTTTAGTGATGTTTGCGACGTATTTTCCGTACTGGTGTTGCGGTGTTTTCGTACGTGTTTTATTTAGTTTACACACTTATTTTTAAGCCCAGTTATGATGTTTTTCCTAAACCTAACTAAGTGGTTTTGTTGACTTTTGTTTTTTGTTGCGAGGCATAAAAATGACACACGAAAGGAGGCGTACAAATGACACGCGAAAAGGCTAAAATGCGTTCTCATGACGCACATAAAGTCCTTGTAATGTCGTGCTATTCATACACCTTCCCATGAGATCGGGGTTGACTTCTTCATAGGCAGAAATGACAAAAAGAGCACATGTGAAGTTTAGATTACTACGTAAATATAAAAACACATCAAATACAATTTTCCAAACGGATGCAATAAAATAAACAATTCAATTTTAGAAACTTAAAATTTGCTTTTTTAGTATGCTGAGGAAGATAGTATGATACAACTGAAAGCTCCAGAAACATATCTATGATAAACCTTTCAGTCTAAATTTTTAAATTGAAACTGAAACTTGAGATTCAAAGCATATTGCACAGCACTGTACAGCCCATTTGTGGTCAAACTATAAAAAAAGCGAGCTTACAGAGACTTCAAGTCGCATATAATGATGATGTGAGAATGTTACTCAAAAGACCAGATTTGCAGTGCAGGTGAAATGTTTGTGTCTGCAGGCATTAATACTTTTCAAACTGTCTTAAGAAATCTCATTTACAAATTTATCTGCCGGCTAAATGACTCTGAGAATGAAATAATCTTGCGGTTGTCCAACATAAGATTGCTCAACTTCCCATCTACGGAAAAATGTTTACACAGCGTTTAAACCGCCATTTGAAAGTTTGGCATTTAACACGCCTATCTAAACACTACCCACGATAAAGTTACGTGTCTTTACATGTCGATGGACTGCAGCACGGAAGATTGCGAAAAAAGTTCAGGTTCGGTGGGAAATTAGACACCATGTATTTACTATAAATCTGTCATCTGATCTGCAGCTTTGGCCACAATTCACTAGTAAACTGTTATCTTACATGCATCTTATTTTGAAGAGCTGTTCAACGAGCCGTGTTTTCGGTGGAAATTCATAAGAGAACAAACGTGTAAAAACTCAGAGACAAAACAGACAATGAAAAATACAACATAAACATAAACAACTTTAAAAAGTGACCTACAACTGAATATTTTTTCATGATATGTCACCATGTCATTGTACTATTCCTATCTCATTCTGGGAATCATGATATTGTGTAAATAGTCCCAGCAGTGAACTCAGTGATCTATCTGTTCAAACGGGGATCATTTCCAGCACAAGATGTCTTATTATTGTTTGGCATGTCGCTGGAATGTAAACACTCCCAATAAAAAACACGATGACTCACAAAAAGTTTTGACACTCTGGGATATTATCTTATCGACAGGAAGTAATCGCAGGTATGCCATCGCTCTTATCAGTTTACATTTAGATAACAGGTTAGTGTTGTAAAAAAGCCTTGAAGTGAGTTTGGAGTTTCATAAAAGTGGTGATTAAAATAAACCAATATAGATAAAATAGTGACAGTCTGACAACATTGTAGCCTTGAATCATCGAAGGGTTATGTCGCAGTAATGGCCTATTTACTAGTAATATAACATAATGAAAATAATAAATAATATAACTTTATTTATATAGCACTTTTGTTAACATAGTCACAAAGTAGATGACATAAAATAGTATGAAATAATGAATAAAATCTAGTTTAAAATGGGGGGCTTTTAGCTGACATTTAAATGAATTAAATAGTTAATTCCACACTTTGGGTACCATTGAAAGCAACCTTGGTAGCAAATCTAGACAAAGGAGCTGCAGGAAGAACCTTTCATGCAGACGTAAGTGTGCGGCCTTGTACGTATGAGCTTATGCTGCGTTCCAGACAACTTGGCACATGAAGATTTCTAACTTCCTGCTGGGAAAAAGTACAATGGACCACCGCTGAAAGTCAGTGTTCCTACTTGTAAACTCGAGGCAAATCCATCTACCCCGACTTCATTAAGAAGCAGTTGTCTGACGTCACACAACGATTCAAGCACACATTGAAAATAATACATATTATCATATAGGAAAAAACCTGTTCTGGTGCCTGGATTTGATCTAGGTCTAGATCCTACTTTAGTTATTCCAGTACAGTTATTGCTTATAATTCTTTTTGTTTTAATGAACAGCGTAAAACGCATCTGGACATACGTATGGATTTGTTTGAGCTCGGGCTATCAAAGTCGACGCGTTAATGCAAATTTGTTTTAATGATACTAATTTCTTTAACACATTAACGCGCGATTTTTAGGTTGTAGCGTACTCCGTTTTAAAGAGTGAAGATACTGGTAACATATGAAACTGGACACATAACATAAGGAATCCGTCGGTACCAACCATGTCACACTAGCTTGTCGAGAAGGAGGTTAAATAACGCTCCAAGCTTGTGCTAAATGTTGGCGAGGAAAAACTGGCATGGTCATTTTCAAAAGGGGCCCCTTGACCTCTGACCTCAAGATATGTGAATGTAAATGGGTTCCATGGGTACCCACGAGTCTCCCCTTTACAGATATGCTCACTTTATGATAATCGCATGCAGTTTGGGGCAAGTCATAGTCAAGTCAGCACACTGACACACTGTGCCAGCTGTTGTTGCCTGTTGGGCTGCAGTTTTTATGCTAAATGCAGTACCTGTGAGGGTTTCTGAACAATATTTGTCATTGTTTTACATTGTTAATTGATTTCCAATAATAAATATATACATACATTTGTGTTAACAGGAAGGTAGAATTGTGACTCATCTGCTTAGAAATGAAAATATATATCTACTAATTATGTGACAGCAAGAAATCGAGAAAAGCAGAGGGCCCAGAATTGACCCCTGTGGCACACCGCAAATACGTTATGTTGATAAAAAAATTCAATTTCCAAAGAGAATTGCCTGTCAAAGAAAGGTCTTGATCCACTCAAGAATACTTTTTTAATATTCAAGACAATTAAGCGTAAATGTAGAATGCCACTCGTTCATGTGAACACAGTAGGATGTTGCTCCGGATCAGGTCCATACTGTATAATATAAGTTCAGTATGTTTCACACGGACATATGAAACTGCAGGGTTGGAGCTCAGTGTTTGCAAACATAGCAAACGTTCTCCGTATTCTTGGAAAGGGTGCGATATGCCCAGAGGGGGGAAACAAAACAAATGGAGCATTGAGGTGAAAGGCAACGGTTTAAAAAGTTCAGTGTCACAACGTTGCCCCGCTGGTGAGAAATAAACGGATGTGTAATGGACCATTTAGTTTAATACTTAACTTAAATACCACTCACCAAAAAAAAGTACATGATGTTCGCAAAAGCTCCTTCTCAGGTATTACTTTTTTTTTTTTTTTTTTTTTTTTTTTTTTCCTCTGTGCTAATAAAATAGATTTATTTTCCAACACAGTCGGAGAAGAGCACAGAGCTGATGAGAGCAAGGGAGGTTCTTCGTTGGATTTGGTACATGCAACACCATCTCTGCAGAATTATGTCATGTAAAGTACACATTTATTGAGTTTTAATTTTTTTTTATTTTCACAAAATGGACTTTTCTATCTGGTCAGAACTTTTACTGAGATAGACGTGTTACCTTTGAGTGTATTTTTACTGTTTTGACCCACCGATGACCTGCTGCACTGTTACACTCTTACATAATCTACTTGTCCCAAACGGTCCTGAGAGGTCCGAATCAAGATTTTGTGTGTGTTGGGGTGTGTGTGTGTGTGTGTCCTCTCTCACACCAGAACGCGGTTTATCTCACCGTGTCGCCATCTTTGCCACCGCGGGTGTGTCTCGCAGCACCTTCCAGTAAGACACAGCAAATCAAACAGCTGGCTCTGATCTCTGACACTCAGAGAGCCAGAGGAGCTGTCGTGTACCTGAGAGAGAGGAGGTGACCTGAATCTCACCCGTATTGCATAACGAAGCAGAAAAATGGCATTCAAGCTGGTAGAAATTGCCTACACAGCAATTTCTGTAAAAGTGTACAAAACACTGTGGCCTACACTGTCCCTTTTCTGACGTATATTTGTGGGCGGAGCCGAGGTGGAGGCAGAATACTTCTTAAAAATACTAATGAATAATCTCATAAACTTTAAATAATTATGCTTGAAAACCCTGAAACAAAACTCCTATCTTGGAGTTTATCTCTCAATATACTGTATGAAACAATATGAATGTAAATGAATTTATTAGCAAGGACAAACAAGGACCAAATATCCTTTAAAAAGTCTCATTTTTTTCACCATCGTTTTTTTTTCTACATTATTTACTTCCTCCTTCCTTTGGGCCTGACGGACTGCCGTGTGATGTTCAGCTGATGTGTGTGTGTGCTGAAGGCTGATAGGATCCTGGAAGTCACATGATCAGAACATCACACACACACACTCTGTTCTTATTGGCACATGGAAACCTGTGTTTACTGTGAGGACAATATGTGTTTATTGTGTCCATGTTCACCAAATGTGCGTGTGTGTTTGGGGTGTGCCTCAGTGTGTGTGACATCTAACACTCGTGATCCTTTGACGGATGCAGGATGCTGATCTCACAGGAACCAACAGGAGCCTATTACAAGTATTATGTAACGTTGAACCAGACACATAAAAAACAACAATACTGCGCATCCTCATACAACGGTTCATATGATATTTACCTCCGCCAAGGTCGAAGGCCTAGGAAGGAGGTTATGTTTTCACTGGTGATGGTTTGTTGTTTGGTTTGTCCGTTTGGAGGATTACTCCAAAAGTCCGTGATGGATTTGAATGAAATTATTTGGAGTGGTGGGGTGTGGCACAATGAACAATCCATTAGATTTTGATGGCGATCTGGATCATAATCCGGCTTCAGGATTTTTTTCTAATAACTCCGCTCAGCCTGAGCATTAACATCACAGGCTTTAACACATGCGCAGAATAGAATAGAAAGCTTTATTGTCATTGTATTAAATACAACGAGATTCACAGTTGCCACTTCTGGTCAGTGCTTTAAGACAAACAGATACTTGACAAGACTAAACGAGGCAGATAAAACATATAACAGGTAAAACACACACAGTTATAAAGCATATAAAACAGGTAAAGTAGATGTAATAAATAAGTATAAACAGAAGTGTTACACTAGAGTATAAAATATAAAAATAGATGTATGTATAGATATGTATGTAAACAGAGGTAATTGCACTTATAAAATAGGTAGGGTAGATGTAATAAATGGCAGTGTAACTGATGACGCGTTCATCCAGCCTCTTTCCTTCTGCCAGCAGAGAGAGGGAGGGGGGGGGGGACACAAATGTAGATTCAGCGTTTTTTCACATTACACTCGATGAAATTACAGTCGAGTTCAACCAAGGCACACTTGGTGATTGTTGGAAAGAGTAACGACAACGGTTTAGGTGAGCTTTATTTTGTTTCTGTCCAGTTTGACTGAAGTGTTTTACGATGCTCCACTATGTACAGCTGATCTCAACATAAACAAAAATACACGTGGATGATGGCGCATGCTACACAGAGAGGGGGGGCAATCGTACTCGGGCAGCTCGGCGGAGGTCTGCGCGCTCCGAGAGCCATTCTAGTTTAAGAAAAGTTAAACATAAATCATTTGTCGTGCGTTTTCCTACGAATGTCCTGCATGTTACATGCATACAGTCTTTTCAAAATAAAATTCTGATTATTTAAAAAGTCAGATATGTGTCCGAGTTGTCATTATTTTAGCTGACAGAATACAGAGGACATTATTTATTGCAATCCTGTTAAAGGAATAGTTTGACTGAATTAAGGCTTTTACACACCAGAGGCGTTTTGTGTGGGATTAATTCCTAAGTCAATATATTTTTTTCAGTTTTCTGTTGTTTTTGTCTCGAGTACTTTCACACAGAACGCAAATATTACACTGCAATTGTTTTTTTCAAAACGGGGTTGATTTTTCTGAGCTTTTGCACCGCGAATAATGGCATCAATCAAATGTGGAATAGATCAATTCAAAATGTACACTAATGTGGAAGTTTGAATCTATTGAAACCTTTTATTGAAAAAGTGTTTCAACTGTTGCAAATTTGCATCGCTGCCAGTATGACTAGTTTTGATGCAAAATATTCGCAGGTGAGTATTTCGCATTTTTGTGTTTTATTTGTAACGCCCCCGGTGTGTAAAGGCCTTTAGATTAGATGTTTACTACCAATCTAATTCTCAATGAAGCTACAACCAGCAGCTGGTTATCTTAGCTTAACAACGTCGCGTTGTGGTTTTACAGGGTGCCGGACTATTTGTTGTACGGGATACATTGAGAATGTTTTATCGTAGGCTTTTTCCCGTAATTGCCAAATTGCTAACGAGTCTAGACTGTTTGGTTCTCTTGCCCATTTGGTAAGGCAAACCAGGCTAATCCAAGCTCTCTTGAAGAGTTTTTCAGTGAATACTATGACCTACAGCTGCTCTGGTTTGGCTCAAAATCTCTGCAGATTGCTGCTGCTGCCGAGGCTGTTTTCCCACACAGATAGTAAGTTATTAACGGTGACCGTATTCCTGGAATTCAACCCCACTGTACAGAACGGTACAGCTAATCCTCATAAAATGAAGATGGAGGGGGCAAAAAACTCAGGGAAAGGAGTGGGTGGGTTGCACATTTGCAGAGGCAAAGAGGGAAGAGGAGTGAGAAGTTTAGTGAAGGGAGAAAGTGGAGAGCATAAAATAGAGAAACGAGGAATCGTGAAACACAGGAAGAAGAAGATGATGGGTGTCTTCATTTAAAACAAAAACTCACAAGCAGGTTGGTTTGGATCATTTTCATGGGATGGTGAGGTCAAGGAGTCATGCATCTGACATTCTGCATCTGAATGTCTTTAACTTTTAATAGCTGCACCCACAATGCTCCAGATTAAGCGTCTGGTTTGTGTACAATGAGTCACGCTTGGGTTGAACACTTTCTGCATTTATGTGTGCTTCTCTGTAACATGTACTACGTGGCAGATGACTGTACTTCTCAAATTAATTAAACAATCGTGTATCAAAACCTTCCCATCTGCCACGTAAATCAATTACTAACAACACAGTGGACTCCTGGGTATGGAGGACGAAACCTGCCAAAATAAATAAATAAATAAAAGACTTGATAGATAAATAAACATGTCATTAAATGTAGCAAAAAATAATATTCAAAATAAATGTAGCCATTAATTGATAAAATGTGGCATAAACTGATATTTCTGTTTTAATTTGTTTCTTTAATTATTTTTCTTTTTACTAATTCCCTTATTTATTTACTCTTCTGATTAATTTTCCCTTTTATTTATTCATGTATTTATTTTATTATTGTGTTATTTTTGCATTTTTTTTTCATTAATTTTATATTCATTGTGAAATGTATTTATTTATGCATTTGTTTATTTATTAATTTCTGCACAATTTTCCCTTTGCATTTCACCCCTTATTTATTCCCCCAAACTTATTTATTTCTGTATTCTTTTCTTTATACATTTTTTTTTTATATTTCTTCCATTTCTACCTTTATTTTTGCAAATGATGGGGCTTTCACTCAACATGTGTCGTCATGGGGTCAAGTAGCGTAGATCAACTATATGCTAGCTACATTTAATGACTTATTTATTTAACGCGTCATTTATTAATTTATTCATTATTTTTTTATTTTGGCAGGCTCTGTCCTCCATACCTGTGAAGTGAAAGCATTTAATTTAACTTCACAGCACGCCAGCTATAGCCATGCATACTGGAGATCTACTTTGTATCGTCAATTGGATCATAGATTAATTGTACAATTCTATGTGGGGATAGAGTGAGGGTTGAATGTACAGATGTGCTGACAGCACAGAGGTTAAGGGAGGATACCGCAGGTTATCATCCTGAGGTCAAAGCCTACGGGTGTTGTGTAACCAGATTTACAACAACACCGTGTGGTGGAATGTGACTCGCATCCTGATCCGGTGATGCTGCGAAGTCTCTCTGTGTCTTTCTGTCTTGCAAACGCATCAATAACACGCTCATCCATACAAACAAGTCTATGTAACCTTTGTTACACAACATACATTCTCATCTATCTTAATGAAAGTTGCTGGTGTCCAGAACATGAGACCCAGATGAGCAGCATGTCCTCAAAAATTCTCGAGTTCAAGGTTAATGACCTTGATGACCATTACCCTGAGCAGTTTGCACACCACGTCTTTCATTTATGAACAGAATAATAAAGGTGTTGGCATTGTTGATGTGCTTAACTGCATATATTACATTTTACAATCACATTTTAAACTGTAAATCTCAGTCAAAATGACAATAAAACTATTTATAAATGTAGTAAAATGCTGAATTTAGGGCTGTCAATCGATTTAAAATATGATATATCTGTTCAAAATGTACATTAATTGGATATTTGTCAAGTATTTAATACTCTTATCAACATGGGAGTGGACAAATATGTTTGCTTTATGCAAATGTATGTATATATTTATTATTGGAAATCAATTAACAACACAAAACAATGACAGATATTGTCCAGAAACCCTCACAGGTACTGCATTTAGCATGAAAAAATATGCTCAAATCATAACATGGCAAACTGCAGCCCAACAGACAACAACAGCTGTCAGTGTGCTGACTTAACTATGACTCGTAGGTACCCATAGAACCCATTTTCATTCACATATCTTGAGGTCAGAGGTCAAGGGACCCCCTTTGAAAATGGCCATGCCAGTTTTGCCTCGCCAAAATTTAGCGTAAGTTTGGAGCGTTATTTAGCCTCCTTCTCGACAAGCTAGTATGACATGGTTGGTACTGATGGATTCTTTAGGTTTAGTTTCATATGATGCCAGTATCTAGCTTTAAAACCGAGCCCGCTACAACCTAAAATTCGCAAATTGCGTCGATGTGTTAAAGAAATTAGTGGCGAATTTGCGTTATTACGCATTACCTTTGACAGCCCTAGCTGAATTTGCTTCTGGAAAAACACAAAGTCTACATAAAGAAATTTTCAAGTAAAGTACTAATACTTCTGCTTATACATTACCGGACATAATCATCTCTAGAAACAAACCAAAATCCCCAGAAAGAAGAGTTGTAGTGAGAATAAAAAGATCCAGTGACCACATGTTGGTAGCAGAAATGTACAAATATTCTTAATATCAATTTTGGGTAAATTATTGCCTGAAATCTAAACAAAAACAACAGGATATTAAAACACCTTAGCTTCACTGCACACTTGCACTACTCTTCTCAGTTGGTTTCTTATCACCATTCTTATAATTCATTCGCCATAATCGAGTTGTTTCAGTGCCAATACCTAACCATGATCTAACCTGTTAATAACTTGAAAATCCAGTTGATTTAAACCCATTTTCAAGGCTCTCTTGGTCCTCCATACATTACAGTGTTTTGACCAGCTTGAGTTCGGAGCCCAGGTTATCTATCTGGATAGAAAAAGGTTACCTAACTCATTTCCCCCACCTCTTGTTTTGATCGTCTGGGAACATTGCAAGCTGGTGTTATATGTCAGAAGTAGATGCTACTGAGACAGGAACAAGAGACTTCTATTTTATTTCTATTGGCCCAATATCATCTTATCATTATGCCAGAAATATGGCTTTGGTTGTTACATCCCGAGACGCCAGTGTGGACAGAGACAACATACTGTACACCCTGGTTGGTTTGAATAGTGTATGAATATAGAACGTACATTCAAAATGGGACTTATATAATAGTACGCCAATACCATCGGTGCATTTCTTCTGTTTGATATCTTGCTTTGAATCAATCCTGGGTTTCTTGTAAAGTGCAACCTCTTCAAAATAAAAGCAACAAACTTTTTTCATTTCACATTTTTATTGTTCATCATAATGAAACAGCATCACTGATACAAAAAAAACAAAAACATCCCCTTTGTTTGGGTAAAATTACAAATCTGAATGTTCGGCCTGATCCACAGGAAGCAAGAGACACTGCGAACAGCAGACACCTTGAGCCAGTGCTTCTAGGTCCATAGAAAAATAGGGCAGGTGGTTCTGTACAACTCCTTAAAACACTGTCAAAATAAAGCTGGGGACTTGTTTGCTTTTACAGATCCATGAGATCTCATCTATAGGCCCAGCACAATATACAACAGCATTGTACAGCTTGGCTCAATCATGCAAAAGAGGTGAGATTTGTTCAAAAGTGAGAAGAAATATCCATCAGACCGAATACCTGAGATACTAAAGGGGATAGAGGTGTGGTGTTGGGAGCATGAATCTGTTCACAACCGATGATTAGAATAAGCCACTGACGGTAATAAAGTTACAGCTAAACATTCGTGAAGAAGTTAACAGCGGGTGAGCCAGATTTTCAAACTGAAAAACAATCCATTATTGAACATTCATAGCGGTTACTGAAGGCGTGGACCCTTCGGTCACGAAGCTTGCCGTGGAAAGCTTCAGTTCAAGTAACGTCATGGATATAAAACCTCAACCAAAGGTAAGGGTTGAAAAGGTTTTTTTCTATGACAGCAGTGATATACATCATTAGACACAGTAAGGTATGAACTATACTGTGTACGATTGTCCAGAGAGAGCTTCAGAAATGGCAAACAAGCAAGTGTTTTGTTATCCTGCGGAAGAGGTATACAGCTACGTGTTAGCATAGGTGTACAGTTACACGTTCGCATAGGTATACAGTTTTACGTTAGCATAGGTATACGGCTACACCAAGCCCCCAGGAAGAGCGCCGGGCTTTGAAGCAAACTTTCGTTGTGGCCAAACGGTGGTACTACAACTTCTGTGTCCGTCACGTGATGCCATTGGGCCCAGAAAGACTTTTTCCGATTGACTTGGATTGGGAAAGAGACGTCCGTAAATAATTTGTTTGAGGTAAATCAACTTCCCAGTACGAACATTTGAAAAGCCCATATTTAAACCATTGGGTCCAGAATTGGATGGACCGTGGACTGGGAGGCGGGGGTTAAAGGAAACGCTACTGCACCAATATGGGCCCAATGGATGCGGAAGATTGCCGGATGATCCGATACTTTATCACCCGGGACGCTCCACTGAGCAACTCTCATAGGAATGAACGTGAAGCCCGTCTCCAACGCTGTATCCAGTTCTCTTTATACACCCATGGACTACACGGATATGGCTACATGTCAGCATACATGCTATGCCATGTGATAAATAGCAGAAAAGCCACGAGCTCTTTTAACAAATTATTATGGCGTTCTTGTCCCGTAAGAACCTTCCTGTAGTGTCATGAAATATTTCAGATAATCTTTATCTTGCTTCTGTTACAGCAGCTGTTTTTCGAAACACATTCAACGGCAATACTGCTTATTTGTGGCTATAATTTCAAACCCAGTGTTGGTCAGCAGGAGCTGATATACAGAAACTTATTGCCTTGTTTCTGAGGCTTCTTGGAAGACCATGTTATGAAGCAGGCAATTGATTAATGATATATGACGAGTTAACATTTAAACATGAAAATGGATATATAGTGACCAAATTTTCTACAAATATACAAGCTTCAAATAAAGGAAAAAAAAACTACTGTCATACAGCAAGAAAAAAAAAAAGATCTAATACACGTTATATATATTTATATATATACTAAAACACTGGATTGCAGAGGACTTGTAAGGCCGAATCCCCCAACAACCCACTCACAGACAACGAGTGTCAGTGTACCATAAAATAAAGATTATTTACAGAGCATATACAATTGTCCAAAAAGACCATGTTTGTAATCCAAAAACATGCACATAATACACTATTTCATTTGAAATATCAATTTGTTTCTTGTACTTAGATCCGCAAAGGATCTATAAATGTTGTCCACTTTGGCTGGTGACACACGTAACGGCTTCGGAGAAGAGGCGACATGAGGTTTTGGTGTTGTGGTAAATGATTCTACCAAAGGCACCAGTAAAAGCCAATTTCAGAACAATCAAAAAGGCACACTTTTTTTTTAAAAGACTAATCCTGTTAAGTGTATGTAGGCTACAATGACACTTACATTTTGTAACTACCTGAAAAACAATCCTCTAAGATTAATAATTTATTTAACATTGGTGTTGCCAACAAAACAGATGAGGGGACCCATGTACTTAGCTACAAAACTCGCTATATGAATTTTCTGGGACAGTAAAACTAAACGTTAATGTTGTTTTTGTATCAACTGTTATCTACAAGACAGACAATTTTACGATTTTAGTGTGAAATTGAATACATTTTGAGCTTGGTTTCCGTCCTTGCACTTTAAAAATGGGTCACGTCCTCTGCATGTTAATGTGTCAATATTTAAGTTAGCTCCTCTGTCTCAACATGCGTCATGATGTGCGTACTATTGCGCATTATTTAAAGGGACTGTTTGTAACTTTTTAAGCGTATAAATGTAGCGGGTCGGCACACATGCGCGTTCGCATATGCGCGCTCGCGTGTGGCCGGAGCCTCGTCTCCGCTGCCTGCTCTCCTTCACTCAGACAGCGCGCGCGTCCTCGCTGTCTCGCTCCACCTCTAGACGTGAACGCGCGCTTACTTCACACTGCAGAAGAGTTAGTTTAGCTTTGAGAATATCTAGTGAATGTAGAGTGGACGTTTGTGCAGAAATAAATGCTGCAGCTCCTCCAGACCAACAGAGGTTTTCCGTGTCTTGTGAAGTGACGGGGCTCCTCAACGAGTTACGTTATCGTCTCGTTACCGACCGGGTGCCGGTGTCTTCGGCTGCGGTCGGGAGGCGATAACGTAACTCGTTGAGGAGCCCCGCTGCTGAAGCCTGCGCTGAGCAGGAAAAGCCAACACTAGGATCAGCATTGAATCATGGAGACCTTCGTCTGGTCAGCTAACATTACTGCCAAGCAGCTGAAATATAGAGTGATATTGTGCTTTTAGCTGACGTGTGTCGCCTCACTGTTTTGAGCGATGCTCGTTCATGTCTATGTAGAGCGAGCAAGCGCGAGCTGGACGCTGACTTTCGTTGATTTCAAGGCCACAGGTGTCGCTGTTAAGCAGCATTTCTGAATCTTACAAATAGTCCCTTTAAACATTTCTGTGAAAAAAAAAAAGCTTATTCAATTTGTTGCAGAGATTGATACCAATCTCATTCTGTATGTTAAAGACAAAGCTAGCACCTGAAGACTGTAAGCAAGTGGTATCAAGTAACATTAGCTTGCGTGGTATCAATCTTATCATCTAAGTCACAGCAGGAAATCGAATTTTCCAAAAATGTCAAATAGCACATAATCACGTTAAAAATAAAAAATAAGGCCGTTCCGTACATTACAAATTGGAGAGAATATGGATTTTCTGTCAGCATGATGTGATAGTAGCCTATGGCACGAGATGAAAATATTTAACTAAAATCTTGGCATGTTGAATTTTACAAATGTTTGGCTCTTTTGGTTGAATTTAATTCACTTTTTAATTGTCCAATAGCATTTTTTGTAAGCTGCATATTATAAATAGTTGTTCATACATACTTTTTTTGCCGATTATTTATAAAAAATAACAACCTATGGTTTTATTTACACCTATATGACGTGCCAAATAAATTATTTAGCAGGTGTATATTATATACTGCATGTCGGAAATGATCGCTTAGCAGAATTGAAAAGAGCCGTATGAGTGAGTAAAGTTTTTTTTCAGTAGACACACTTAAATATGTACATTAATACCTTGCATGTTCAGATCCCTCTGTGACAGTAATACTGAAAGCATCTCCTCGCTTCCAGGATGAAAACAGCCGGCAAGGAAGATCCTTGAGAGAGTGCATGAACCCGATCGACTTAAAACTGTATGTGCATGTAGACTTTGGCAAAGCTTCTGATTGTTAACATGTAGCAGAGCAGCAAAAATAAAAACAAACTTTTAACAATTATTGATTAACCTTTTTGTTTTGGGCCGAAAAATACAGGTGTAGATGTGTTTCACTATGTCTAGTCAAAGTGATACGTAATGCTAGAAGTGCTCCTTGTTCCACGGAGGACGACGACACACCTCCGCCTCCAAATGTCTCCTTCAAGTGCACAGAGGACTGAGGGGACATGCATTGTCTTTTTCCAACCCTGCAAATCTCAGTTCACAGATCTGCTTCAGGTGAGGGCTGCACAGTAGCCTTTGTGTTTGTTCCGTCTCTTCATGAGCTGGAAATAATAAGGAAGATGACAAGGATTTTCAGGCTGTCTTGGTGGCACATTAAACCAGAGTGTTTCCCCCTCTCCCGGTTTGTGTTTGTGCCACATCCAGAACTTTTACAGCAACGACAAAAAAAATAGAAACCGAGCAAAAAAAGTCTCCCTCCAGTGATATTCTCTGAGGGGAAAAAAACTGAAGATGTCTTAACTCGGTGCAGCACATTATGTCCATATGATTATGATTGATGTTTGTGATTTGATGAAAGGAACCACTGATGAACCCTGTTCCCAGATGTTTGACCAGCTGAGATGGTCGGGGTGGGGGTGGTGGAGGAGGGGGTTTGCTGCACTTGTTAAATGTGAATCTAAGAGGGATCTTAGTGACCATCGCTGGAGCCTGGGGGGTTGTGCACCCAGTCGAGGACGATGAGTGACAAGCTGCCAATCATGAAGACGACTCCCACGACCATGAAGATGAACGCCTGAAGAGAGAGCAAAGAGAGACAGAGGAGGGATTAAATGTGGTCAAATGTGTGATGATGCACAGCGTGCGAGTCACGTTTTTCAAAATGTTATCCTCCCCTCAGGGGATAGAGGGAGAAAAATGATACGGTGAGAAAGACGTTGATGGAGTGTGTGTGTGTTTCTGCACTTACCCCGATTTTCTGCGGGGAGCGGAACGGCACTGATTTTACCAGGCGGATGTAAAAGGCAGCTGGGAGGATAAAGATGAGCATCGTGGCTGCAGAGGAACCTGCAATGAAAGAGATGGATTCAGCGAATTGTAGTTTTAAGACAGTTGCTATTTGAAATATTAGATATAGATGATAATAATAAGCGATTTTCGGAGCGATTAATTCGCATGTCAATACATTTTTACGAACTGTTCGAACACGGGACGCAAATATTACGTGGTGAAAAAGTGGCATACTTTTTTCAGATCAAGGTCAATTTGCTGAGCTTTCGCACCGTGATTTAAGGCATCAACCAATCACGTAGTGCGAAACGCGCTGAATTGCACGGAGGCTCCGTAGTAGAACCAAGACGGCATAATAAAGTTTGCCCTCTCGGTTGACAAAGGTAGCGCAGACCAAATCCATTCCTTTTTTCTTTCACCTTTCACAATAAAAGCCCGAGACATATCATATTCGCAGGCAAATATTATTTGTCCCGCGCCCCTGGTGTGTAAAGGCCTTAAAGAGGAACCTATTATGCTTGTTTCCAGCTGATTGGTCACTAAACTCTTTGGACTCCTCTCCAACTTCGCTCTAACTAACTTTATTTGAGGGCCAAACTAGCCGTTATGCAAATGTGTTACTTGTTGACATCACCGTGTTACGGCAGATGCGTTCAGGCAGTTCAGGAGCAGTTGGAACTTTTACAGACCTTTTACATGCACTAAAAACTGTATAACCCAACTGAAGGAAAAGGGAAAAGCACAAAAGCATAATTGGTACTCTTTAAGAGCAAACAAAGTTTAACTAAATCATCCCTTTTGTCATTAGCAATTTCCCTTTTACATTTTCTGATTTGAATTTGAATATTTAGCTTTGAGATGTTTGTTCAACTTGACGCCAGGGGGACATGTCTACATATCTGTACTTTTCAGTGTTTGAAAATGTGAGATCCAGTGGTCATAAACGGCTCACGTGACCGCACAGCTGACTCGACCCGACACTTTAAGCTTCTCTACTTCCAACGTCTTTACTTAATAAAAACGACCTCTGAACTGAAGGTGCTAATCGGGCCCCGACTGCCTAACTCCCTGTTTCATTAACTCCTATTTGTCCATGTTGTGGGTTCTTCATGTTCCTCGTTCTTATTGTCTGTGAACCAAATCTCCCTCACCATTATTGCAACAGTTTAATTTGAGAAACGGAACTCACCGATGAAGCCGAAGATGTCCCTGATGGTGGGGACGAAGATGACCAGCATGTTGTTGAAGGCCAGGACGGCGGCGGCAATCAGCATGTGGCGAGTCCAGCTGAACTCTCGACCGCTGAACAGCAGTGTGTTGATGGAGGAGCGTATCTGGGAAAAAACACAAAGAATTGATATTTAAGTCTTTGGCTTGATCATTAAAGGGGAACTACGCCCATTTTCAAAATTCATACATCGTTATTCCTATCGTCTAAGACAGTCCAAAAATATTAGCAAACATGAACAACTCTCTCCCGAATTCAAAAACTAGAGTGCTAAAACTCAAACTTGTGATGTCATCGGGTATAAAGTTTGGAACCGCTCCATAGACAATGAATGGGGAACGTTCTGAGTATATGTGTACATTTTCTGAAAAGAAAACAAAGCTTGAGACTGGTTTCTGGCTTTGAGAGAGAGAGTAGCTCATGTTCACAAATATTGATTGAACTTTACGAGGCCATGGAAATAACATATTGGAATTCCTAATTTAGGTGGTTTCCCCTTTAATATCATGACAAAGTTGTATAAACAACTGACTGAGAATGCAGGAATGTGTAACAATCACAGCATTAACTTGTAATTTAATTTAATTTAGTATTAAAGTCCAGCAAATCCAGCATTGTTACTCTTCTACGTCTCCAGCAAAGAAACAAATCATTAACAACAACAACAGTCTGGATGTCTGCTGGCCTGTGCTCGAGGCTGATTCCCAAACTTGGCCACTGACTGAAGTGTGTCAAGTGCTACGAGGCGAAGTGTGTGTGCACTTGAGAGACTGAGTGTGTGTGTGTGTGAGGGAAACAAGAGAGAGCCGGGAGATCCCAGCTAAGACGCCCGGTGCTGCTGAGCCACAGGCAGCCTGTTCAAGCCTCCAGTGGGTGAGAGGTCGCGGGTGTCAGGTGAAACCTGAGGCACCGTGAGCTCGAAGGCCGCAGAGGGGAAGGTTGCAAAGGGGCGGGGCTTAGCAGCGCCCATTCAAAAAGGCAAGGGATTATCTCCCGCAGTGTAATGGAGGCACGGGATTGCATCAGCCGGGAGTGAAAGGAGGGCGGGTTTGCCTGCAGGGTGGGGAAGGGGAGGTGTGTCTTTACCAGAAGCAGCTATTGTCACTCTTAGTTGACTTTTTTTTTCCTTTCTGCCAGCTTGTCTTCCTTCCTCTTTTACTCACTAGTCCCCACATCAAGGCAGATGAGGGCCACCAGTCGCCATGACAACACGTTTAATTACAGCTCTGGTCAGACGTGGTGAATGAAATATGAGATGCAAAATGGGGGAAAGTAACTTCTTTACTTAGTTTACCTGAAAAGGACGAAAGCATGTGCATTCTTTTTCCTTTTTTAAAGAGCACACCACATGCCTTCTTTGTATCCGGACTTAAGTACAAGATTTATATCCAGTTAGCATGGCAC
Organism: Sebastes umbrosus; assembly: GCF_015220745.1. Classification (NCBI taxonomy): domain Eukaryota; kingdom Metazoa; phylum Chordata; class Actinopteri; order Perciformes; family Sebastidae; genus Sebastes; species Sebastes umbrosus. The sequence goes on from NC_051291.1 coordinate 5,149,510, forward strand.
AGTGGAAAAAAAAAAAATCACATTAAGTGGATTTTCTGCACTGTCAGATTGAACCAAACGACCTCAATCATGACTGTCAGGAGGCACTGAGATGGCGCCTGCGCTTCGCGGTTCCACTGCCAAACAAATGTCCCCACTTCCAAGCCAAAACTCATTTTCTTGTGGGAGATATTGACAATAATTTAACTGCATCCCACCTAAAATTCAAGCAATGCTCCTTCCTCCCACCAGCTGTTGCGTAATCAGCGCCGGCTCGGAAAACTAGAGCCTGGACGCGGCATTTCTCTCCGAGGCTCCAAACTATTCAGCACCCGACTGTTACCTGGGGGCAAAGCCTTTGGAGCGCACCGTGTGATATTTGCTTCTTTTGCTCGTTTGTAGGAAGCCGGATTTACCCGGTCACAACTGGGTTCAGCCAGTTAGCAACAAAACTGGGACTTAGTTATAAGCTAGTTCTGCAAAAGAAGTATATAAAAAACAAAAGTTTTCTCTGTTTAAGTCAAGATTTCCTATGTGGAAGTGCAAGTATATTCAAAGCAGACACTGTATGAAAGCGGTTAAACACAACAGATGCTGGGTGTGAACTGAAACTACATGGGAAAGCACCATGTCAAGTAAAAATATCAACAAGGAAAACAACATCTAAGTGTTTTAACCATATTGAAACTGAAGAATTACTTGAAACTAGACAACTAAAGCCTGAAAAATTGAGATACTGTACTTTACTGCAACCAAAACACACTCCAGAGCAAGGCCAAACATGATGCCGTGAATGTAGACATGAGCTCTCTAGTGGCGACACTGACTCTCTGCAGCAGTCCAGTTCAACTCATGGCCAAAATAACCACACCTAGGATAGTAAGAACCACACAGACATAGTCACTTTTCCACTTCCCCTTTGTACATTAATAATCACAACTTTTTGGGTTGCCAGGTTGTGAAATACCTCGGACTTCTCCTTTTATTTTCCTCTTTTAGCTCTTTGATTCATCAGAGGACCACGTCAATGACTGTTTGACCTGTTTGACCTCGTGGTAAAAAGCTGCAGTGCATCCGGACCACAACAATTTATTAACTGCATACTTAGAAAGTGTTATTAATGACTTTGTTAACATTTTTAACTGCAGAATTAAATCTTTATTGATGAGGACAACAACAGAAAAAACTGGATTTTTCACAATCTGGCAACCCCCAAAAATTGTTCCTATCAATGGCTATAAACTGGCATTTTTGTTCTCATTGTGCCGTTATGAATGGCTTTATTAAGCGTTAATAAAGCCGAGTTACCACCTACGCACCGTTTATTAAGGGCGATTAACTAGAAAGAGGGACCGAAATGTCAAAAGGAGCGTTTAACTGTGTCCTTGGAAGACAAAAGAAAACAGTTACAGTTTTTTTTGGGCTCGGCACAGGAAGATGTGCGTGTGTTTTGCACGCTGATAAAATGTTGCATTGTCCAAATGTCAGTCACGAATTTAAGCTAACTACGGGCGTTTAATAGGGGTGTAAGAAAATATCGAAAATATTGAATATCGCAATTTTATGTTTTGTGATACTGTATCGATTTTTTATTAATAGTTTACATGCAAAGATTAACTTTGGCAACTGAAATGATGCTGGATGTTACAGGGATTGTGATAAATGCAAATGCAGATCCCACAGTGCAGTTCTGATTGTATTAAAAAAGTAAAATGTTATGCATATGGCGGTGTGTTCTTGACACTATGACCGTTTTCTTGAAATTAAATTTAAAAATCTCAATACATCGCCTTGCTTACAGTATCGTAACCCCTGTATCATGATACTTGTAATTATTACTAGCTAACGAACGAGCTAAACCTTTACTGCAGTATTTGAAATGGTGATGTTATTACTGCACTATTGTTCTATGAAAGAAAAGAATGCATTTTTTAAATTTAAGACACATAAAAATCAGTGTAGACAAGTCAAAGTGTCCACTGACCAGACAGAAAATCGTTGGCTAACTGCTAATATTCAAGACTAAAACAAACAAATGAACCATTATAGGAGAAACCAACTGCTTACATATGAGACTTTAAAGGCAAGTACTCTGGATGGAAATTTTACTACGTGATGTTTTAGACGTAAAGGTGACGGCGGTGGTGCTGTTAATCAGCTCGTGTGCAGCCGTCTCCCATGGTTTCAATCTCCAGCTGGAGCCTGAGAACTGGGGCATGTTTGACTCCAACATAAAGCCCTTTCATTATGTACTGGATCCTAGCAAAGCCCTGTGTGATCTGGCCTCTGTTAGCATCTATCCTTCACGTGACTGCACACACACACACACACATTCTGTCCTCTCTCATATAGAAACTTCGCCACCGGAGCCAAGGACAGTGGCAGACAAAGCTATAACGTTAATCTCTAAGCTGAAGGTCGGCGGCGTTTCCCCGCAAAATGAAGGTCAGGAGGATTCGGAGGCGAGATTCTCAAATGTCAAATGGAAACTTGGCAGAGTGGGCGACGCGACCGAGTAGTTCTTTTGATCTGATGTCGCACACCAAGTTTCTGCAATCTTTCGACCATGTTACAGCAACACAGTTTAATTTACTGCAAGAATAATGATCAAACTCTCTACAAACTCTGTACAAATGCACATTTCTAATCAGACATTCGTGCATGAATCAACTTTTTTCCACTTCACAGCATTAGCTAAGGTTTAGTCACATTACTGTTTCTCAGCAACTGGTGTTAAAATAAAAACTGACTTATCTAAACAAGGATATGACTCACACCTTTTCTTGGGAATCCACGCAGTTAAACTAAAATTGAACCCAGTTTTTAACACAACAAATTTGACATTTTTAAAAGCTTCATAGCAGATTTAAGGCCAAAGAGCACAAGTGTTTCTGTTGTAAGTGTCTGCAGTGGGATATGAACCCCTAACCCCCGGCTGCGTTTCTGCCTTTCTCTTTTTCACTAAGCTACAAGTCACCACAGCTGCTTTGTGGCATCCTGTTTCAGTCTTGTGTTTCTCCGTCCTTCAAAACAAACGTTTATCTCCTCTGTTATCTCAGTCCTCCTCCCCTTCCTCTCACTTTCCCAGCATCGCTCTTCTCTATTTCAATTACATTTATTCATTGTGTGATTGCCGTTCCACGTCAGAGAGTTGGAGTCGGATAAAACACTGTCGAAGCTTTCCACGTTCTCACACATGAATAATATGTTTGCGCTAAAAAAAGGATCAAAGGGACATATATAATTGTACGTTTGCAGTTAACCAGACTAACTATAAGTTTGTCTTTTTATTTCTGAGAAAGTATTGTCTTGAAAGAAATTGCTTTCCTTAGACTAGGAAGATACAGATATTAGTAATCTGTTTTGAAATTGATATTATGATGTTATCCTTTTTTTTTTTAAATATTTCATACCATATTACTTTTAAATTCTGAAAGGTGTGGCCTATTTCAAACTGTCAAAGACACCCCACATTCACCCTGGCGCTGTTGGTGCCCCGTGTGAAACCAGAAGGCAACATTGACTTATTTGTAACTTCCGTACTTAAGTTACGCCATTTCTGGGGTTATTTTAACCCTAACCACGATCTATTCTTAAACCTAACTACGTAGTTCTGTTGCCTGAACCTAACCAAGTTGATCTTTTCTTAAACCTAACCAAGTAGTTCTGTTGCCTAAACCTAACCAAGTCAATCTTTTCCTAAACCTAACCAAGTAGTTCCGTTGCCTAAACATAACCAAGTTGATCTTTTCTTAAACCTAACCAAGTAGTTCTGTTGCCTTAACCTAACCAAGTTGATCTTTTCCTAAGCATAACTACATAGTTTTGTTACCTAAACCTAACCAAGTCAATCTTTACCTAAACCTAATCAAGTAGTTTTGTTGCCTAAACCTAACAAAGTCAATCCTTTCCTAAACCTAACCATGTAGTTCTGTTGCCTAAACCTAACCAAGTTGATCTTTTCCTAATCCTAATCAAGTAGTTTTGTTGCCTAAACCTAACAAAGTCAATCCTTTCCTAAACCTAATTAAGTAGTATCCTTTGAAGACGGAAGTTTATTTTGAAAAAACTGTATACAAGTAACGAGCGTAAATTGACACGTGCGTCACGTGTTGCTGCACATTCATAGGAAACGAGAAATAACTTTTCGTTAGATATCATACGAACCGTTGTATAAAAGTATACGTTGCCTATTTACACAAACTGTCATAACTCTTGAACACACTGTGAAATTGTACCAAGTTTACATACATGTGATATATGGAAACTGGTTAAATTCTGTATAATTTGATAAGACTTCCACTTATGGATGGCACTGCAGCAACATTAAAGCAAAATTAAAGGGGTGGCCCTTTAATTTTTATGGAACAATTCATCCTAATATTCCCAGATGTGATTTCGGTAAACTATCATGGTCACCATCAGACAATAATTACATTGTTCCTCATTAGATTTCCAACAATTCTATCATTACCGCAATGCATTTGGAGGCTTGTGCCGCCCAGGCGATGGTTTGTGTTTCTGTCTCCCCTCCCCTGCCAGCTCACCCCCCCGCATCTCGCTGGCTCCGCCCTCTCTATCTCCCTGAAGGTAGCGGGCAGGGTGAGGGTTTTTCCACTGTCCACTCTGAGCTGGTAAACTTCCACTGCAGAGAGAGAGAGGGGGGATCCTCTATCGCATTCCCCTGGTCATAAAAAAAACAGCAGTGTCTGCTGCGGGGTGGGGTTGTGGGGGGGTGTGTGTGTGTGTGTCTGTGTGTATGTTAGTCTGAGGGATGTGTGGGAGGACGGGAGTGTGAGAACGCAAGCATCAGCTAAATAACTAAAATGTAACCGAATGTGGAGAGTGGATATGAAGGAGCACAGATAAGTGTGCATGTTTATATTCTGTAACTATGTATGAATGTGTGTGTGTGTGTGTGTGTGTGTGTGTGTGTGTGTCGAGGCATAACATGCAGTCATTGCTGCATCATTTTCTGTCAGCACTTTCCTGCGACCAAATATCCCCAACTTTGCCGCCCCCTGGTGGCCACCGTCTGTACCTGCAGCTACTTTCAGAAATGATTCACAAATTAGCAGCTGTGCGTCTTGACACAAAACCAAGTGGGTGAGTGTGTGTGTGTGTGTGTGCGTGGAAGCTAAAACGGGGGCATGACACTTCCTGTGGCCAGCAGCCATTTTTGTTCCCCTCATGTCAGACAAGGGTCTAGTTAAAATTAGCCCATGAACATATATGGTGCGGAAAGGAAGAAGGAGTGTGTATGTGTAAATGAGACGATACGTTTTGGTAGCAGGTAACCTTTGACCCTTAGTTTAAAAAGAAAATTGAGGACACAAAAAATAAGAGAGGCTTTATTACTGAGATCTAAAAATGTGTGTAGAAATAAGTGCGTCGGTACGATTAAAAAGGTGGGGCCGCTTTACGACTTAAGCCTCTGGGATCTGAGATGACGACAGAAGAAGAGTGCCAAACCGAACAGCGTGTTCTTTTTTTTTATCGAACTGCCAGGAAAAAAAAACAGCTGCGTCCAGAAAACGACAAAAAAAAAAAGAGCTACTCTGCAGCAAACACAGAACACAGTCTGTAAGCAGAATGACACCAAGTGGCAGTGATTTTCTACTCAATGAGTGGCTTTACAAGTAGCTGGTTTGGCGTCGGGTGGAACGCACATTTAATTACCAGGGTGGTGTATGTTTGTGTGTGTTGTCTGCAGAGCGTGTTTGCGCGCTCTGACGTGAATCGAATTATATCAGTTGCTCAATTTAATGATGCAGAGAGAGGAAAGTACAGCAATGCTGCAATGAACTTCAGTGTAAAAGCCCTAGAACAGCCCTAGTTTGTTATTGGCGACAGAAAAAGACCATGTTTGCGTGTGATGTACTTACAGGGAACAGCACGATGGGGACAGTCAGAGTGACGGCGGTGAGGACAGCCAGACGCACCAGCAGCAACATGGTGTCAAACTTGTACACCTTGGTGAAGGTGTGGAGCAACTCTGCCTCCACGTTTTCTGTTGACAAAATTAACAATTTGTGAACAAAAAAAGTGACAGAAGCGATGGAAAAGCAAATATTTTTTTGCACTGTAAGGGACATCTCTTCCCTTCCAACTAAAGTAAGCAGAATTATTTCTCTTATTGTCTCGAATAAGGGAATCATATCAGTTAAAGAGGACCTGTTATGCAAATTTTCAGGTTCGTACTTGTATTTGGGTTTCTGCTTGAACTTGTTTACATGCTTTATTGTAAAAAAAAAGCTTTACTTTTCTCATACCGGCTGTGCTGCAGCACCTATTTTCACCCTGCGTGCCAAACTAGCTGTTATGCAAATCTATTACTTGGTGACATCACCACGTAAAAAACTATAAAACACACTAAAGGAAAGGGGAAAAGCATAATAGGTCTTCTTTAACTATCTGTCTGTTTGTGTCTTCACGCAGAAAAACAAAACCTGTTTTTTTTTTAAGATGACTGTTACTGATTTCGTGTATCGTTGCTCTTACCATAAAAGGTGAGGTAGCCAAACAGCGCCGACAGCATGTACATGATGAGCATAGTCAAGATGGACAGGTTGGAGACGTTCTGCATCTTTTTCCGGCTGCGACTGTAGAAACAACACACACACATTTAGAGAGGTCACATCACGTTTTACTTGCAGTAAAAAAATCTTGGACAAATACACGCAGATTGAGTGAAGTGACCCTTAAAATGCTTCCCTGCTTGATGTAAAGGGAAAAAAGCGCACTTACTCTCTCAGCTCACTGTAGATAGGCAGGACCTCAGGATGGCAGACGAAGGCGAAGGCCAGGATGGGAAGAGTGTATGCCGTCTGAGGACAAACAATGCACAGAAAGATTTTTTATCACTGCTGTTAAAGTTCACGTGATAATAACGTAACTTGTGATTTTTAGGCTGTAGAGGGAAGATGCTTGTATCATATGAAACTAGAAAACCTAAGGAATCCATTGGTACCAACCACGTCATAGTAGCTTGTCTCGAAGGAGGCTAAATAATGCTCCAAACTTATGCTAAATTTTGGCATGGCCATTTTCAAAGGTTGTCCCTTGACCTCTGACCTCCAGATATGTGAATGTAAATGTGTTCTATGGGAACCCACGAGTATCCCCTTTACAGACATGCCCACTTTATGATAATCACATGCAGTTTGGGGGCAAGTTATAGTCAAGTCAGCACACTGACACACTGACAGCTGTTGTTGCCTGTAGGGCTGCAGTTTGCCATGTTATGATTTGAGCATATGTTTTATGCTAAATGCAGTACCTGTGAGGGTTTCTGGACAATATCTGTCATTGTTTTGTGTTGATAATTGATTTCCAATACTAAATATATACATACATTTGCATAAAGCAGCATAATTGCCCGCTCCCATGTTGATAAGAGTATTGAATACTTGACAAATCTCCCTTTAATAGATTGATTAACAGCCCTAATTTTTATGCGATGTCATTCAGAAGTATGGCAGAAATGTCTAACAGGGGATAGAGCTGTATTTCCAAGGCTAAGGGAAAAAGGACCAAAGCAAAGATGAAACTTTCCCTTTAAACCCTTAAATACTCCTTTACCCTGCACCTTAATTCCTCAAACTGCAACTGGCATGTGATTAAAAGCCCAAAATAGCCCAAAAGAAGCCGGTAGTCATCTCGTCAAAGAAGGTATAATGACTGCTTCTTACCCTTCTAAACAATGTGAAAATCGCAACCTTTAGCGCAACCAACCCCATGTGAACATATTGCCATGAGTCAAATGCTTATCCTGATTTATGATCAGACATAAAGCCCCAAACACACACACACACATACAAATGCCAAAACACACCCTTAAAACCCAACTTTTACCTAACATGTCTTGGCGGATACTTGGCATTCTGCTTCTGTTGGATTTGTGAACTGTTGGATGCATTCCTGAGTGAATGCCCAACCGTCTTACATTGTTTTATAAAAGATTATTCACGTGGATGAATATTGTGTCTGTGATCTCTTCGTTTAATAGTTTACCTTAGAAATGGGATACTTTATCCTGGCTTTTTTTTTTGTAAGTCTTACAATCACTGATTCTGTTTAACTGAACCAATGGAGATGCCATTGTGGCTTTCAGTAAATGACACACCTTCACGATAAATACTATGGCATTTCAAAAGTCACACCCTCTAAACCTTTGCCAATGACATAAAGCGATCTTGGACATGACACTGTAAGTTAGGCAAATGTTTGGGCCGCCAACCAACCAACTCCATCGTACCTGCGAGTTGAAGACAAAGTATTTGGGCGTGCACATCTCCTCGTCGTCGGGATGGGGCTCGACGTGGACGCCGGTGGAGTGGTGAGCGTCGTGGATGCCGGGCACCGCCGGGGAAACGTCGGCCCGGGAGAAATCCATGTGCGCCGAGCTGTTCAGCGGCGGGTACAGCCCCGGCATGACCGAGGCGTTCATGCTGAGGTTGGACGAGTGGTGGTAGAAGAAAGGAAGAGGGCAGGGCAGCTGGGTCTTCTTGTAGATCACCTGGGAACAAAGAACAAGATGAAGTCGGGTCACGTTCTCCCAAATGGTGTACGGAAAACATAAATGAAACAACAAATAGAGCAAATTCACTCCACAAGAGTTGGTATTGGGGGCAGTAGTTTATTTTCCAATAGACGTGTGCTTGCTCTATAAACTGTCATATCACAGACTTACAAATTAGGTATAAAAAAGAAATGAAGCTTAAAGTGAAAGTTCAGACAGGAAGACACTCTCTCATTCACAACCTTTCTCTCTCTCTCACTGTCTCCTACTCTATCAGCTGACTGGTTCACTCTTAGATAACCAAACAGATTCTACCACGCTCTCCATGAGCCAATCATATCGTTGCAATCAAGTTTTATAACTGTTCTCCTCCCAGCTGCTGTCAGTTTTCAATTCAGCATGACTCGAGGCAACCCGCCTCCACCCGATCACCTCCAGGCTTCATCGGATTCTGTGCCCAGGCCTGCCACACATTCCTTCATTAGATCTTCAGCTACTCCCTTCACCACCACCACCGGTGTCTAGACTCCAGGGGGGAATATATCCTAATCTCATCAAGGAATCACTACCCCCTTTTGATATACTACGTCACGATGGAGTCTTTGATCTATTCTGCTATTATGTATCATGTAATACATTTATTGTTCATTCTATATGGGGTCTCTCCTGATTGAAATAAAACAACACTGGGAAATATGAGCGAACCTGACCCATTTCATGCCTAAGGACATTTTGAGAAATTACAGCCCGAACCGGTCTGAGCCAGGCCGATTAGGGCAGAGAATCAGAGCTCTACTTTGTGCACATGGGACTACCGTTTTTGTAGATATATTTTGTTATATTTTAGGGAAAAAAAACAGAAGTCCCAGGTGCCCAAAGACTAAATATAGCATAAAAAAATGTCTGTATCACAGAAATTACAAGGAGCACAATCAAGTATTTGGTATCTATGAACAAGTTGAATATCAAAGTTGTACTGCCCAAGGTATGTCCAATCAGAACAAATTATGTGTTTCCTTATCATACTAAATCTAGTCTTTGGGGCACAAATGGGATGCCCTTCTCTATGCCTGAATCCCACATTCACATTTCACGGCTTTTGGAAAGCTTTTAGACAGCTGAACTTACCACCCCGAGGAAGAAGACCATGCAGGAAAGAGAGAAGCCGCTGGTGTAGCCCAGGTAGCCTAAAAAGAGGAGAAGACATCAGTGAGACAAACAGTACCCAGATACTGATGTGATGCTAATATGGTACAGTTTGATATTCTTACTCTACGCCTCTTGATTATCTGTTCTGGGTCTTTTTTTAAACATCAATTCATTCCGGTGTCTATTCTCAGATATGGGTCACATCTCTGTTTTAGGTTGTGACCCACATCCTAAAATAACATCTGTCTGACATGAGCAGCAGTTCAGCTTTGAGCTATAGTATGAATGAAGCCTTTATGGTCCGGATGACACCCATAAATATAACGCCTGCGGACACCAAAATCTTAACGACTGTCATTTATTCCATTTAATTCAAGCATGTGGCTTTGATACTATTTGCTTCTGTTTCAATCACATATAATCTGTACAGTAGGCTCAGTGTGCCGCCTCCTTGGAGCTGAGCCAGTTGAGGAGGATCTGACTCTTGCATTCATAAATTACATCTGAGTGGCGGAGCTGACTGCAGGCCTAATAGCAGTGTTGCATTACAGTAACTCCTAATTGTCAGAGCTGACTAAGGGCCCCTCTAGTGTCGCATTACTTCTGGTTTTGGCGTAGGTGGTTACAAGACAGCTGCAAGGACTTAAAGGAAAAAATTGGCTTCAGACTGCAGGAAGTGACATAGATCCTGCACGCGCTGACATAGTTTAACGATATACACTTTCAGTGGCGGAGTCCTTACCCAGGTTTTTAAGAAGAGACAAAGGCAGAATGATTCCGATCGACACGAACACCACCAGGTAGTTCCCGTTCATGTACCATTCACTGCAAAAACACAGCACAAAGGGTTAAAATGAGGTCAGAGCCGATACTGTATACACTGTACACACAACGTTTATCTCTACAAGCACACACACTCACCCAGTGATTTCCTCTAAACCCAAGAATGCTCGGATGACTTCGGGTAGCTCATACTTCACGATAAAGAGGTAGCTGGACATGGCTGCAGGACATGACGGAGAAGATTTGACACTTGAAACATGCACATATAGTTGTATTAAAGAGGACCTATTGTGCTATTTTTCAGGTTCATACTTGTACTTTGGGTTTCTACAAGAACATGTTTACGGGATTTAATGTTAAAAAAAATGCTTTTATTTTCTCATACCGGCTGGGCTTTAGCACCTCTTTAAACCCTCCGTCTGAAACGCTCTGTTTAAGCTCCTCCCCTCCCGAAAAAGCTCAGTCTGCTCTGATTGGTCAGCTGGCCCACGCTGTCCAAACTCTTCAGACTCCGCTATAACTAGCTTTGTTTGAGTGCGTGCCAAACGAGCCGCCAGGCAGGTTTGCTTTACTTGGTGACATCACCATGTTACGGAAGAAAAGGCGGGCCTTCAAGCGAGGCGTTTCAGGCAGTTCAGGAGCAGTGTTTCTGTGGGGGAGAGTAACTCCCTTTGGGCTTTGGGCTTTGTAATTTTGCAGACCTTTTACATGCACAAAAAAAATATATAACACACTAAAGGAAAGGGGAAATAAGCACAATAGGTCCTCTTTAAATTACAGTAAACCGTTGTATTTTCAAATCAAGCTGAGATGCACACAAATTCACTGCCTACCTCCAATATTCTGCATTATTATGGATCCAAACGCTGCCATTTTTCCAGGCCAACCAAATGCCCTCTCTCCCAGCTTCTCGTAGATGAGGGATCCTGCCACAACAGACAAGTTTGAATTATTAGCCACGGAGAACACTTCAGGCATCACAACAAACACAGAGACAGTACTGGATAAAAAGCATCAGGTGTCACCTTGGTTGCTCTCACTTTGCTTTGAATTCACCACATCTAAAGCGCAACTGCTTTCAATGACCACAAGGGGGGTGCATCAGCACAGAAATATGGATTTGTCAATATTCTTTTAGAGCAGAGGTTTCTTACTTCTTTTTTTTTGGGCTTGTAACCCCTTTAATAAAAAGCAATATGTCTTTGTGACCCCTTGTCATAGATTGCACGTCTATAAGTTGGGAGCAGTTCATGGAAACTAGTCATGGAGCATCCCACTAGATAGCACTCTGAAGACCACCAGTGGACCCCGTCCCAATAAAGGTACTGAACATTAACAGTATTTCACTAAAAAAGTAGCAAAGAAAAACAGTCTGAACTAAAATTTTGATTTTATGAGGTCACAGTTGACCACCAAATTATAATCAGTTGATCCTCCAGTCCAAGAGGACGTTCCTGCCAAATTTGAAGATATCCCCTCGAGGCATTCCTGAGATACCTCGTTCTCGGGAATGTGGGGCGTATGCGAGGTCAGTGACCTTGATCTTATGCGGAGACATAAAAAATAAACACGATTTTGTGAAGCATAGTTTGTTTCCTACTCAGGTGATCGGCTCACGACCCCCCTTAGATTCACCTTGCGACCCCAGGTTGGGACCCCACAAGAGGAATCTGTATAAGTTAAATACCAACCTCCTTCTTTAGCTGTCATAAGGAGCAGATGCACAGAATACAGGGAGAGGATGGCCACGCCGATGAGGAGGATTCTGCACAGAGAGGGAAAGCAAAGGTCGTTACAAGAAACCCAAAGTCAGCTTTATTTTGATTCCTTTAATCTAGAGACTGAGGAAAAGAAAGAAAGAAGAGAAAGTGAACAACACGGAGAGTGTTTTTGTGCTGCTGGTGTTTTCGAGGAATTATATGTGTTACATCTACTGCCAGAAGATGGCAGGAGTTCATTATTATTCCCTTTCTGCTATCATTTTTCAGCAGCTCTTGCAATATTTCTCTCCTCCGTTGACACTAAGCTTCAGCTCATGAGGTGGCCACGCAGTAGGGGCATGGATAACGGACAGAGGAGGGAGGGGGTTGCGTGCGTGCGTGTAATTTATAGGTATAGGGTGATAGCGGGGTGTCGGATGTTGGAAGGCACCCATGAATGCTGATGATGCATATGCACTTGGAAGACAAAACTGGGTGAAAGATGGCAGAGTAACTAAGGGCACGGGGTGCAGGAGGTCAAACATTTCTGTTTGTCAGAGCTGCTCTATAATCCAGGTGATAATGTGATTTATATTTTTGTCCACTGGTCAACACATAAACATGTATCTGATGTATATTTTTGCCCGGAACACAATTGTGTCATAGTGCCAACAAATCATTAAAGCACAAGGAACAGGCTGTCTTGTTTTCACTCATCACACTGCACACGTGGCTTGATGTGTACCATTCTTTCCTACCCAGTAAACTTAGCCAAACCACATTATCTGTCTGCAGGAGAGCTTTAAAAGCCTTGTACTTCTCCATGCTGACTGTTAGGTGAAATTGCCCTATAATTAAACTTGAAAGAAGTATGAGGATGGTTGTGTAACTGAAACCAGTGTTAGTCAACTACGCCTGTAGATTATTTCAGGGCTTTTATTCAGGATTTTAAGGAGACAGTGTCAACAATTTTGAGGTGTAATGAACGGGGTTTTAAATAAATGATCTAATGTGTGTCAAAACTTTGGAGAGTGCCGTCGTTCTCTTTGTTCTGCCACGACAGCAGCACTTACGTAAAGAGCACGATGCCGGTGTTTGCCATGGCGAAGGACAGGCCCAGGATGCCGCTGCCCATGATGGCGTTGCTCAAGTTGAAGACCGACATCCCGAAGGAGGTGTGGCCGGGATGCTGCTCAGAGAGAAAAAGAAATAATGAGGAGAGATCTGTGTGAGGAAAACAGACGAGCAGTGCTGTCTCAGATAATTTACGAAGCAATTCAAATGGCAAACATTTGGCAATGTTGCATCAAATGCATCAAACCGCACGAAACTTTATAGTAAATACTTTGTAACCCACAAGCTGTAATTCAAGGAAAAACACACCCTTGCGTTCTCCTACACTGTTGGATACCAGTTCTTTAGTTTCCAGTAGTTATTACGTTTTATTGACTGGACCCATTCTCCCTCAACTTCTACTACGACTAGTAGCTGCCAACATTTCCCAGAATGCCTTTCTTCTCTTCTCTTAACAGTGACTAACAAGCTCCGTCATGTCGCATGGCTGCTTAAATAAACAGACTCGTAACTGCAGGAAAATGCTTACATATTCTTCGTGGTACTCCTCATATTTCTTCTTCTTCATCAACCCATTCGACAGGAACTTCTGGCTTTCTCCGTCTTCGTTGTCATCCATAAACTGGCTGCAAGGAACAAAAAAAACCCAAATACAAATTAACACATGCATACACAATAGACAGTTTACTTTATATTATATCAACTTTTATGTTACATTTGGTGACGCAACATGTGAAAATCCTGGCATCAGCTGTAGTCTTTGTGTTGCGTTCAAGAGCAAATAGAAGATGTGCCAGAACGGTTTTGATGAGATGCCTTCTGTCAATGATGGTTATCTAAGCTGGGTGTGTCAGGACGCCTAATTAACTTAGAGAGTGTGAAAATTGAAACCTTGCCAACTCACACCACCTCGTTGTCGATTAACACTGTCAATCTGAACAGCCGCCTTAAAGTCACACTGCTCTAATAACTTAATTAAAGCTTGGGTAGGTAATAGTGGAGAAACTAGCAAGACTAGATTTAAAAAATTTGCCAACCACAAAAACTGAGCGCAGTGTTGCCAACTCTTTTTACCATGAAAGTAGTGAGCAGCACTAGCTCCAAAAGTCCTTAAATCTAGCAGGAAAGTCACCAAGTCGCACCCAAAATGTTGGGAGGGCATAAATCGACAGACCTAGAATGTTTAACAAAGTCACAAAGCTAAATGTCAAATGACATTTGGTGGTGCTTGCTCATTTGGGGAAGGAAGTAAAAAACATCCATATCGCGGCTGCTGACCTGTCGATGGTGGCCTTCTCTGCGTCGATAGGCTCCGTGAAACGGTCGTCCAGGCTGTCGTTGCTGTCATCGTCGGCCTCTGTGGAGACTTTCCTTAGCTCCATACGATCCACGGATCCCGGCATAGTTGTGCACAGCAGGGCGAGAGGCGGGGAAGGTCCGTTTTTCTAAGGTCTCAGGGTTTACAGTTCACAAGGCGGTGATGTGCTTCTTCCTCAACCTCGGCTAGACGTTGTTAGACCTAAGAAAAAAAAGAAAACAGGACCTTGACTAACACGGTTTTGAAGATGTCTGTTCACATCTCCAACAGTAGCTACATGCCTAAGTCTTAAAAAAGTTACAAGTTCACCGCAGGAATGCCCACTTCCAGCTGATTACAGGCCATGCAGACGCATGTATTGTCTGGCTTTATCGGCCTGAGCGGGGCCTTTCTGGCCTTGGACGAAGAACACTTCAGTGTAAAATGGGGCCCTCTCCTCTACCCTGCAAATCAGTCCAACTCACTTCCTGGAACTGAGGGACTGTTTGTTATTTTACCTTGAAGAGGAAAGTTGGGACATGATGCAACCGTGGCGCTTCATATACAGCCTCACCAACACGAGCTGGGCTGAAGTCCTATTTCCATTTTACACCAGCTTGATTTATGACGTTAATATTTTGTTTATACTGACTGTTAGTAAGATACGATATGTAATAAAATACAAATCTTTCAGAAAATATTACAACTTTGACGTATGTAGAGATTGCCAGGTGGAGTTAAGTCAACAAACTCTGAAACCAGGTCAAGGATGCAAAGAGTTCAAGAGGCCGTCTGACCACCACCATCAACAGACCGCTTGTTCATGTATGAGCTGCTTTACTCAGCCTCACCCACTACCATTAAAGAAAAAAAAAAAAGCCAGCCGCACAGGGGAACACACATTTTCCATCCGGAGCATTCATCATTGAGTTATGTAAGGGGAGCAAAGACAGTGAACAAAGCCTTTATGATTACAAGCGCTACTAAGAGCCAAATTATTTACTGTCGCTCACACAAAGAGGTCTTTGATCGGGTGGAGGGAAAGATCTCCGAGTGCTACTCGATGACAAACAACCCAACATAAACCATGGCAACAAGTACGCAACCACAACAACGAAGGTGTCACACGAGAAAAGTGTCCGAAATTGTCTTTTGTTTTAAAGCATTTACAGCAGCAATTAAATACCAGAGCACAATTTTAAGTTTTAGTGCAAATATCTGGCTCTTTAGCGGCTGAATGCTCCACTGTGTTCACCAGCTAAACGCTAACTGGGGCTGCAACCTGTTAGTCGACTAATTGGTCGCTTTTTCTTTAGATTTCTTTAGACGATAATTCATTATTTATGCTTATTTCAGGCTGAATGACGTATTTCCAAGAAACTTACGAGACATCTCTAGTAAACAATATTTAAAGAGGTGCTTTTGTGTGATTCTTTGCGGAGAAACAGTTTTCAGATCTGTCGATTAAACCGTACAAGTGTTAGTCGACTAAGAATTTCTTTGGACACCCCTATAGCTAACGTTGTCTATCTGCCATTTGGCGTCGAGAGGGTAGCACCCAGTAGGGCTGGGCAATATATCAATATAATATTGATATCGTAGACAAGGTATCGTACTAGATTTTGGATATTGAAATATCGTGATATGGCATAAATTTAGTTTTTTCCTGGTTTTAAAGGCTGTATTACGGTAAAGTGATATCATTTTCTGAACTTACCAGACTGTTCTAGTTGTTCTATTTTCTTTGCCTTTTACTTAGTCATTATATCCACATTACTGATCATTATTTATAAAAAAAAACAATGGTCAACCCTACAATATCGTCGCAATATCGATACCGAGGTATTTGGTAAAAAATATCGAGATATTTGATTTTCTCCATATCACCTAGACCTAGCACACAGTTTTCGCGATGAGAACAGCGGTCTGCTGTGGCCGAAAATGACGCTATGAAAGTGGTGAAAGTGACTGACGAACAGTTAAGTTGATGGGTGGAAAACCAAAACAAACGGTGAAAGAAGCAGCAAAAGTAAAAGTATATATTTTACTATTACATTATTATTATTGAATACAAGCAAAATGTTAATATTGTAGCTGTTCGAATGGGACAACTTTTGGTTGTTAAATCTTCATCTTTAACAATACATCACATTTTTTAAACTGACAATTGTTTTTTTTGTAAAATCTCGATCTACAAAGTGTGAAATAATAAGTACAATATCCTCCTCAGAAATGTAGTGAGGTTTGACTATAAAGTACTATAAAAAGGGAAATAAGAAAGGTACACATCACTACTTTAAAACAAAAGCAGTTGGTAAAAACTGCCAATGAATGCTTGTTAAGCAACAGCTTCTTTTGAAGGAAGTGGTTCAGCAGCAGGATATTTGCATCACAATGTTTACAGTCAACATGCCACCATGCGTTACAGCTTTCCATTGCGCAACAAGGTGAACGACAACAATGTCCGGGGTGTGAAAACCTCTCCACCTTGACCCCACCTGGTTTTCTTTTAAATTAAGTTTCAGTCACTTAAACGCTGTTGTTCCCCCCTTGTGATCATCGGAAGTAGACCGCTTTATAAAAACTCCGATATCTTTGAGCCAACAGAGATTAAGCGGCTACATTACCGTTAACAACCACATCACACAGGCCAGCACGTCTAATCTCTCGCTGTCGACTCTCTGCTGCGTGGCGAGAGAGAAACGGAGAGCGGGTTTTCACTTTTCATTGCCAGGAGGATTAACCTGTCTGACTTGGTTAACTTCACACGGTCCGGAGTTTAATGCTGCGGTTGTTACAACCATAACACTACAGAAGCACACACGTTTGGCAGCGTGCCACGTTATCAGATCTGTAGAGCTGAAACTGGCTGCAGTTCACGCCTACAAATTAGCATGATGTGTGTTAAATGAATCTTAAGAGACCACTTGTTGCTGGAAACTTGTTTTTCTGCTCTTAATCCTCCCAAAACAGAAGACATACATTTACAATTGGCCACACAGCTGTAGAAGAAAACTGCTGAGTCTATTTGCATACTGGATACAAAATCACAACAGGCTAATGAAACAGCAAGGAACAAACAGACACTGCGGAGACAAGAGATAAACCGCTAACAATGCATGCAGACAAATGCAAGTCTGACCACTTCTGCAAGTGGCCCGAGCGTTCGGATCCCACTGTGCCCTCAGGGTGCCCTGGGATGCCTTCACACTTGGCGTTTACAGCTGTTTATTTTAATGCTAAGTGTGGTGCCAGGCCACACACACAGTGGAGATTCTGCAGCCTTTTTCACAATGTATTTCTTCATTTGTCTCACAGTAAAACTGTCATAGATACGATCAGCAGTGACTTATGAAATTAGAAGACAGGAAAACACAAGCAAATCAACAGAACCCATCTGTTATTGCACTTCCTGTTGTTAGCAGTTTCAACAAGTAATCTAAATGGACAGTAAGCACAAACAACTGAGCTTTGCTCTGAGTCAACGCATTTAGGGGCAAAAGATCACACAAATTCAGTTTGAATTAGAGATCGACAGTCTTGCAGGTATGTTTTATAGCTTCATTTGATTTGCACAATATCCTGTAGCTTCTGTGTGGTAAGATCAAATATTCGTTGACAACAGAAAAACAAAAAAAGACCAAAAAAACAATCACAGATTTGCTCTCAATTTCCAAACTTTTGCGTAGTTTCAAAATAAAAGCACTTTGAAACATGCTTTAAGAAGAACTATTAGATGATTCTTTTATGCAAGTCATGCCTTCCCTCTAAAAACACTCCCTACTATCTCATACATCCTCGAAACCACACATACTCTTGCATCAGCCACCACCTGAAAAAAAAATTCCTTCCAGTATGCACTCTGCAGAAACGCCTGTCTACTTCGCTTGTAACAGTGAGAGCCAATGTGCGTCTGTCGAACACACCCTGCGACAGCTAGAAGAGGAAAAAAAAAGCTTTTGCTCCAAAAAAAAAAAATAGTTTGGAGAAGAATTTCCAATCTTTTCCTGACAACAAGCATATTGCTATTTTTGTAAATCAGTGTCTGAAGGTTGGTAATTTTCATGCACAGTATGAACCACATTTTTTCAAGCAAAGCAGGCATACTCACTCAATCAAAAGTTCCTTTAAGAGGTTCCTGGATTGCTCCTTTATTTTCTTTTTTCGTATAAATTTAATCTCGAGATAGATGACAGACAAGTGAATGGGCAAGGAGCTGCAGCTCTTTTGTATCTCAGGTGAGAAAGCAGGCTTTTAAAAGGGAGAAGGGAGGGCCTGTATCGACCAATGAGGACAGACAGAGTTCACTCAGGCCCCTCCTTCTTTGAGCACCCTCATAACTCCCCCAATACACACACAAACACACATGGCATGTCTGCCTCAATAGAAATGAACAAGACGGCCAATGACAGAGACATAACTTGGGACACCACCTAGGAAAAAAGTATTAACACTTATTATTTACACTTTCACATTTAAAAGGAAAACTTATAAATAGATAGAACAGGCATCTACACTGTAACACCGCCAGAACGTTTGCCACCATCAGACTGAAGACACCGGAGTGCACCGACGCTGTTAAATACCCAGTCGTTTCAAGATGTCATCACATGACATTGCCACATGACCATGACCATCCAGTTTTACACTGGTGCAAAACCATACAGGCCAAACTCGTGGACTTGACGAGAGGCCAAGGTCACAGAGAGCTGCTGGCTGACTGTGGGTGGACTGGCAAACTGATTACAAACACACATGTTTAATTAGGTCACTTTAGGGGACGTTACATTTACTTACATTCATTTCCTGGAGACTTACCCAAACCCTAACCACTACTTGCCTAACCTTAACCAAACCACAACTATAACTAAAGACTCAAAAATCAGCTTTTTAGCAACCTTTCGTCCCCAATTTGATAAGCTGTCCCCACTTAACTGTTCTTTACTCTGTGTCCCCAAATGTAGCCTAAGTTAGACACATACACACACACACACCTAACACGCTTAAAACAAACTGATTCTGTCGTCACTGCACTGTCTCCTCTGTACCGACAAAGACACACACAAATGTTTGCACACGCACACAGATGCCCAGGAGTGCTGTGGGCAACTGTCAGTGATCTCTAGGTAGGCTGTGCCGCCGGCTGACCAATCAGAGGACAGCGTTGGGGATGTCGCCATGCCCAAGGTCATGTTCATGTCAGGGATGAGGTTTTTATCTCTGTCCACTTTGTAATGCTGTCCAAAAGGAGGAACGTACACACACACGCACACACGCAAACGTGAGGCACGTGAGGCACAAACTGCAACACGGCAGCTTAGAAACTTCTACTGAGTTAAAATTTCCAAAATCCAAATTTAATGTATCATATATTGACCGCATACCTCAACATCAAGGTTGATCCATGTTCACCCCACCAGGCTGGTCCAACTTGGACATTTTTATTAAGGTCTCCTACTCTTTCGGTTTTCTTCTGACTCTTTCCAGTAAATGTTGATCCATGTTGACCCAGCGATCTCGTATTTTGGAAAAAAAATTTGTCATCTTACTGACAGTGCCCGCCTACTCTGGGAGCTTTCCAGAACATTTTGACTGCTTTGTTAAGCTCACTTGATGCTAAGCTCAATTTTTCCAAAGTATACTTTCGATGTTGTGAGGAAGTGTCAACCTTTTTGGTTTGGTTTTGACACAGTGTTTGGTAAAGCGATTGCTCAAATAGGAGATGAGGTAACACTATGAGGTAACACGTTGCACTTATTCCGTGCGCAGCTGTTAAGTACTGAATCACGCCAGGTTTGACCTCTGTGTGCGTTTGTTTTAACTTGACAACGTAAGACCTCGTAAAAAATCCTGCCATTGAAAATGTTCAAATTAACAATGAAACACTGTAAAGATAATCGTTCTCCTCTTTGGCATATCAACGTGTAACTAGAAGTCTGAATGTGGTGACTTCTGTAGCAGGTGAACAACACAGACTTTTGACATCAGATGGTCAACATAAGGCCAAGGGGCATGTTTCTGTCATGGATCAAGGGGTCATTAACCTCCGATTTTGCGACCAAAACATGGCTAACGTGACACTATGGACTATAACTTGAACCCTCTGGTTGTTTTAATGGACGAACCTCTCCAAGACACACACACATCCAAAAACCACAACAGCCTGTATCTTTGTTGTGCAGCCAATTCCCTCGACAACTCTCTCAGTGATCATTAAGAGCTGGAATTTGAAGGCCTCTAAATTAAGCCTATACCCCATGTGACTGACTGCAAATACCGCACACATTCAGCTGGCGAATCATTTGCCAGATGACATCCAATATCGGCTCAAATATACAATAAAACACAAATTTACATTGAAATATCTAAAAAAAGGGTAAGACATGGTGAAAGGTAAAAGCATGTGTTTATTCAAAAACACTATTATAAATCATATGACCTCTTTGAAACTAAGGCGGCCTCTTGAAGAATTTCACAGGTCCGAGGCAACAGATATTTCTGTCCCCTGCGTGTAAAATCTATCAGCACTTCGCACTTGTTTGCAAGTAGGCGACTGCTATGTTATGTAACGTACATCATATGACACTTAGTCATTATTATTTCTAGAAATGTGTCGAATGCTTGTTAAAGAGAAGCATCGGGACTTTCGCGTTAACACCCTCCGAGTTCATTTTAGAAAAACAACAACAAATTCATGACATCTTTTAACTTTATTCAAACTAAATAGGTCATTTAAGAAGTTTTCACATGTCGCAGGAGCTGCAAAGGGCAAACCACAGTCCTCCACTGGAAGCCACAAAGCGAATGCAATAAAGCAGTTTGGAAGTGGAAATATAGTTGTTAAAGGGAAAAGTTGGATTCATTCTTGACATAACCAGCCTGTTTCTTTAACTGCTTCACTCGTTTATTAAAAAAAATACTTTGTGAAATGACCGCAACTTAATTGCCGGATTGGCTCGAGCTGTATGAGCATCACTAGCAAACTAAACTCAGTCAGAATCACTGACAACATGCTGCTCTGCCCTGAGAGGAAGATGATCATAGGTCAATGGGATGTGTTGCTAAAAATCACAGACTTTCTCTTCGATGTTCAGGACGTGCTGAACCATAAATCCCTGCTTCCCTCTCTCAAAAAGA
Source organism: Sebastes umbrosus (assembly GCF_015220745.1). Classification (NCBI taxonomy): domain Eukaryota; kingdom Metazoa; phylum Chordata; class Actinopteri; order Perciformes; family Sebastidae; genus Sebastes; species Sebastes umbrosus. Next base: position 5,171,150 of record NC_051291.1, read on the forward strand.
GTCAAAAGAGTTAAAGGAATAGTTCGGCATTTTGGGAAATACCATATTTCACTTTTTTTGCAGAGAGTTAGATGAAAAGATTGATACCACTCTCATATCTGTACGCCAAATATGACGCTACATCTATGTCCAAACGTAACAAAATCCACCTACCAGCACATCTAAAGCTCACTAATTAACATGTTACATCTCGATTGTTTAATCCATACAAATACCAAAGTGTTAAAGCAGTGAGCTCCAGGAGTCACTGTGAAGTTGCCAGTCAACCTGCGTAGGCTATACGGCAGTTTTTTTACGAGTTGTGACGTTTTTGTTGACATCATAAATGGAAGAGGCCATGGAGGTTAACTTTTTTGGTGGATGATAAGTTCATATATTGTTATTTTAGTCGTATAATATGTCTGAGGAAAATGTTGATATTCCCAATGAGTGGAATCGATCTTCTCGTCTAATTCTCGGCAAGACAGAGAATAAGCACATTTCCCCAAATGCCGAACTATTACTTTAATTGATAAAGTGCGCTAGTCCCTCCGCCAAAATCACTACTGTCGCATCGTCATCTCTGTAATATGAGTGATAACTTATAATACAGCTGCAAAAGGTTGCAATGCTCTCAGGGTGTGAGCCTGTTGAGGCGATGGCTGTCATGTAAGTGGTTCAACCGCAACAAACCAATCACAGCTACTACTGAAGCATCTCATGTACAATGGGACAGATTTACAGCTGCTGGTTTTGTGAAGTGTAGTAACTTAAGAGGCTACTGTGCTCAGTAATAATACGTAACACTTGAGTCCTTGGGCGACAAATGGTGGAGCTACAGAAATACAACCACATCATACAGAACTGAGAGCCACACACATCTGGGTTGAACTATGCACACTCTCCACCCTCCAGATGATCCAACGTCAGTGCTTCCACTTGGGAGGAATTTATCATCTGTGGCACGTTGAGACAACTCCCTCCCCCTTGTTTTTATCACACATTTCATGTGTTGGAAGCATGTGAATCATGAAGGTCCACAATTAACATGTGTTTCCAAGAAATGAAGAGGTCAAAGCTATAAAACATATCTTGTAGATTTCCATTTTGAATCACTATGTTTTGTTTAACACTACATTTAACCTCGATATTTTTAGGAGATGCCAATGGTCATACAGTGCCCGACTGTCTGGTAAAGTCTGATATTTATTAGTATTGGCTAATATTCAGCTGCATATTTCTGATTCTCCAGCAGAACACTTGACGCCAAAGCCTGCACAAATACGCACAAAACTACAGGAACGATCAGTGGATGGACAAAGTCAGGGATTCATTATCTGGGGACAATGAATCACTACGCCAAATTAAAATTTCAATCAACAGTCGCAGAGATATTTTAGTCTGGACCGAAGTTGCCATTCCTTGAATAAAACAATAAAAGTCAGATAAAGTGAGCAAATGACCCAAAAGCTGAGCTGAGTGTTTATCTAAGTAACACATAAAAGGAGTTCAACGGTGTAGCACATGCCTTTAGGCTGAGCGTAGACAGCTACAATTTATGGATGTACGATACATGAGAAGAAGTAATAACACTGTAGCACTCCCTCGAGAAATCACAGCTAACGTTTTACTTTCTTTCACCACATTTTAGTTGTCTGACATCTTCACAGTAAGCTTGCACAAACTCCGTATTTCAAGAAGTGTGGTGGTTTTGTACCTCAGGATCTGGGTATCTTATTTGGCCTGGAACAAAAATGGACATGTAACTGTTCTAAGCATGTACTGGCAGCTATACTTGGCATACCTATAACTAACAGGGATGTCACGAAAACTGACACTTTGGTACCAAGTCGGTGCCAATTCTGCTAGTTAACGTTAGCTTACTGACTGCTAACACCTAATATTATCTAGCTCTTGTTCTGCTAATTCAAACATGTGAGGTACCATTGATTTACATTATGAGGCGGTCAGGCTCTATTCAGTAAAAATGAGTATTGGGCGAAAGGTAAATTATAACGTTATCGTGATGTGTTCAAATGTTATCTTGTATCGAATGTAGTTTTTGCAGAGAAACTTTGAATAAATCGAGTTGTTTGAAGAAGTTTTAACAGCAAAATAAATAATAAAATAATAAATAAATAATACAGATAATAGAGAGGTAATTATGACCGTAAGCTTAACTTCCTAACAAAAACCAGTGCGCAAATGGTAAAAAAGGAGTGTAGTTTGAAGTACATGGGATTTACAGTTTTGTTTTTCAGCTTGGTATCGAATTGGTATCAAGAAATGAAGAATTTAACTGGTATTGGTATCGACTAAAATTTCAAAATTTCTAAATCTGCAGAAGTACAGTACAACAGCTAACAAAGCTAATCTTTGTTTCTTATCACTGACTGATCCAATGAGGAAAACTGCAATTAATAGGTTCTGAATACTCAAAAAGTCTTTGAAAAATTCTCAGAAAGCAATCAGAAGATCATTTTCTAACTGATGGAGGCCACTGAAACTTCGAAATTCCAGGATAACTCAAAAAGCAAATGGAAATTTCTATGAAAGATCCAGTAAAACACGGAGCCAAAGACTAAAAAACATATTGACAAAAACTCTGACTTCGGTAAACAGCAGGCCTTTAGTACACACGGTATTGGCCTTTTGTACATGAGCCTTGTGTCCTTGTTTGTGAACCCGTTCTTGCGGCGGACCCTCGCTCTGCTCATCTTATCAGTTAGTATCGATCTGCCTGCTCACGATGAGGGCGGCGTCTTGCTTTGGAACGATGTGAAATTCTTTTCAAGCTCAAGGTTTCAACCTTTAGTTTCTGTTTGACTAAAAGTCAGTCTATTCTCTTTTTCCACCGTGTGTCCAGCAGGAAAACAGCGGATCTCGGTGTAATTTGAGAGCACACAGACGCTGCTTTTGTCTAAATATCTGAGTCACCTGTACCAAGATGTCATTGGCACACCAAACATGTGCGACTCCACATTTACAGGATAAATTTCTTGTTTGAACCATGATGAACGCTGGCCAACTTAAACAGACCATGACAAACACTCAGTACAGAACATTATACATTTCCAAGTTAGTGCAGCGACAGATTGGGTAATACGCAGAACTAATCTGACTGCTTATTTAAAGATGTCAGATGACTGTCATCGTGAGCTGTCCCCACCCTTGTTGACGTGTCTATGTCCTGTAAATAAAGCATACATTAAGCGTCTGCCTTTAAACAGACATTTTTGTGGGTCAGAGAGTTCGCCTCAGCAATTCAACTGTTGGATCTCTACCAGCGGGTCAAATGAAGTGCAGCAGAAGCTGAAAGGCGTCTTTAAACGTTATGTAAGTATGAGAATATATAGGTCAATTTAATTATGCAAAATGGGTCATAAGAATGCACGACAGATTTCATTCAAACTCATGTTCTGTTGCGTCAGTGACCATGAACCTGGCATGCTCTGATTATTCACAGGCCCGTTGTGGGACATTAGTTTTGGCATGCCACCATGTTGGAAGAGTGACAACCCCTCCTTCCTGATCTCTCTGTAGGATTAGGTATCGTTAAGATTCTATCGATTGTAATTTTACTCATCGAGGCTGATTCATGTTACCCCTACCCTGTGATAGATGGTTTGTTACACAGAATCATCTGAGAAGCCGTCTTTGGAAACTGTTTGGAAAAGGGCAGGTCACTTTCAAAAAATACTTGGCAGGTGATTGGACGAACCATCTGTCAATCAAACTAACAAAAGCGAAACTAACTGAAGGCCAAAAACATGTCCTTCAGTGCCGTTCTTTGCTCTTCTTTCAATGAAGAAACCGTCCGTTGTCTGGCGAGCCAAACACAAACGCATTACTGTGACATCGCGAGAATCCAGCTGCCGTGCAAGGTTAGAGTTCATGTTGATTCTTGGCAGATAGACAGACCGGGCGTCAACTCTGGTTCTGAAAAGTGAAGCCAACGCAGAAGTGCCTTAAACTTGCATTCTTTCTAACAGCCAGCAGGGGGCGACTCCTCTGGTTGCAAAAAGAAGTCTATGAGAAAATGAGCCTACTTCTCACTTGATTTATTTCCTCAGTAAACATTGTAAACATGAGTTTATGGTCTCAATTGCTAGTTTCAAGTCTTCTTCAATACAGCATGATGTTCATTTAGTAAATTATGGTCCCATTTAGAGCCAAATAGACCATAAAGCAGGGGATGCTTTAGGGCGTGGCTACCTTGTGATTGACAGGTCGCTACCACGGCGTTGTCCGGTCTGGGAGTTGTCCGTGTTTTCGTCTGAGAACTTTAACCCTTTCACAGTGTGTTTTCAGTTCATGAAAGTTAATTGTAACATTTTGTTCGCCTAAAAATTTCTTATTCGGCTTTCAGTGCTTAGCTCCACCCTCTCATGTCACTTCTGCGACGGTCAAAATGCTGAACTCGTGGCTTCAAAACCTTCGTCCACAAACCAATGAGTGACGGTGACTACGTTCACTTCTTATATACATGTCTATGAGATACACATGTTGAAAACAAAAAACTAGATTACGAGGGATTCTGCGATTCTTTTTGGTTAAAATGTAAATAAAAAGTATAAATATACGCAGGCGTGCAAGTTGAATGTTGGCTGCAACTGGTGTTTATGCACAATATGATAGCTGTTAACCCTGTAAGCCTGTTAATAACAATCACAAGTTGTAAAAAGTTTTATGTAGTGAACTAAGTGCTCAAGCAGCTGTGTCTGCAAACATCCGTCCATGTTTATAGGATCTTCAGCAAGACACTGAACCCCCCCGTAGCTGACCTCTGACCTTGGACCACCACGTGGAGGGTGAGAAAATAAGGGACTTTCCCAAAAGGATCAACAGCGTTTCACGCTTAAAGAAAAGCTTTGACGTACGTGGTTGCTTTGTGAACGTTACATGTACGCTCGACGCACATTCCATGTCACTGACTTATGCAATCCAGCAGGTAAAAATAGACAATGTGTGTGCCACCTTCTCAGATTTCGATTGAATGTGTTGACAGTGTTTTGGAAAGCTGCCAAATGCGTCTCCCCCTTTGTGTGAGTGATATCCACTCCTTTCAAACCGGCTCGGCATCTGGCTCGCGGCTCATTTGCTCAATAGCGCTCCCGAGTTACATCAGCCGGCACCAGCAGCGATTCAAACCCCCAACCACAGCCACCCAGCAGGGTATCTGACCTACATGTGTCATTCAGGTCTCCTACTAGCCAATGAGGAGCGAGAGTCCACGGCCAAGCTCCGCCCCTCAAACCTCTGCTGCCCCTCACCTGCAGCCTTGTAAGGTGACTGAGGGGGTTGGGTGTTTTAACAACAGTGTTTAAGAGTCTACAGGTGCAACATTAAAGGGACACTCCACCTATTTTACGCATGAAGTTCAGTTTACCCGTCATTTAGACTACCACTCCTCCTCCGCCTGTGACAGCAGTTATATAATAGCTCATGTGGCTTTTTTTTTTAGGAAGGAGCTTTTTTAAGTTTGAGAAAATAACCCCGATGATGTCATAGTGATGTCATCAGGGTTACCTCAGCTTGGGTTTGAGACTTTTTGAGTTTATTTACTATTTTTTTTAACAGAAAGCCTGTGCTACAAATGAAAAAAAAGGCATATACCAGTCATGGAGGGGCTAATGAAAGACACTATCGAGGTGCATTATGGGAAATGTAGGAAATGTAGGATTAAAAGGCAGCATATCTCAGCTTTTGCTTCTTCGATTTTGACCATTTCTTTTTTAAATTTGGCTCTTGCATGTCCCCAATCTTTGTCTTGTGACCGTTTAAACTACAAGGATTAATAATGCAATTTTACAGATTACCATTTAAACTTTAATCAACTGAAATACACCTTATTTACTCCACATTTCTTTTTTTTTAAATAGGTAGTGGCAGTCGAGCAATGTGACTATAAGGTTTCTTCAATAACTGACATTTGTGATCTTTGTTGTTTTCTGTTTTTTCAACTCTATTTAAGCACAGTTCTTTAAGAAAAACTGTTTGGCGTGCATGCGTACATGGAGCCTTTACTAAAACACCAATCAAAGCTTTAATGTAACCATAAATCACCATAAAACACACACACTTGCGTATTATTATTACAACTGTAGATACTTAATAATCTACTGTTTGAAATCTCCCTTGGCTCTAGAAGGAGCTTTTTTTTGTCTGAATAAATAAAAGAAAAAAGATGAATGAAAAAAGACACTATCAGGGTGCATTATGGGAAATGTAGGATCCACACTAAGGAATAAAAGGCAGTATATCTCAGCTTTTGATTCTTCGATTTTGACCATTCTTTTTTAAATTTGTTTCTTGCATTATACAGATTACAATTTAAACTTTAATCAACTTGATTACACCGTATTTTTCCCTTTAAAATAGGCGGTGGTAGTCGAGCAATGTGACTTTAAGGATTCTTCAATAACTGACATTTGTGATCTTTCTTGTTTTCTGTTTTTTCAACCCCATAGGCATATTTCTTTAAGGCAAACTGGTGTGTGCCTTAACTCAAACACTAAATCACAGCCTTAACATAACCATAAACCACACCCACTTGGGTATTATTACAACTGTAGAAACTGAAAAATGTACAGTAGGCGGAGCTTCTTTAAGGGAAGGCATTACCAGATCAGTGTTATGTAAGGAAGGTGCATAAGGAACAGAGCGGGGTTGAAAGTGGACGGACACTGTGTGGCAACTGGGTATTTTTAGCAGCCAGAAGGGCTATCATAGAAGCTGAACTCACCACTTAAATATGCCTAAACCGAGATATATTCTCCTGGCTGAACCTCTAGGCTTTGTTTTCAGTTTGCTGTATATGTGGTGCTTGAAACTTAACGTGGCTTAAGAGGATGAACAGACAGTTTAACAGTAAAGAAAGTGACAACAACACATCCAAGCAAAGGCACATTTTGGAAAATCTCCTTTAAGACCTAGATAATACTACTGTGTCTTAATGTCAAATCCATTTCTTTTCTCAGAGTGATTACCAAGCACTTACAGAATCAAACAAAGGAAGACTAAATTAAACAGTAAATGAGATAAGAAAGTGATAATATATAATAAAGAAAACAATCAGTGATAGTGAGAGGAGCTCAGGGAGCTTTTGCTCGCAAGTTTTTGGAGATGAAATCAACTCACAAATACACCAATTTTTGCACAATATTTCCACAGCAGCAGTTTGAGCCTGCAGTCATAACACATGTATTAGCCCTCAGTGAGCCCTGCAGGCCACACTCAGCATGCTCCTGTCTGCTGTTACATAAACCCACCACCTATATAGATTATACCATTACTCATATTTCTCCTCTGTTGATCCCTTTGAAATAACTTTAAGTAGTCTATGTTTAGTCTAAGTCTATGATTTGTGAATTGGGAGCACACACAAAGCAGCCTAAATGATGCAAAAATGCAAAACAACAACAGACTCCTTTGTGTGTTTTCTGTCAGTAGAAGGCAGCACAGAAAGCATGCACAACACAACGTGCAATGCATAGTGTGGTTTCCACTCCATGCATGATCAACTGGTGACTTCTTCAGTGGAAGAAGTGTGTTTTTTAAGCGAAATCAGACGCTAAATGATCACCAAAGTAAATCTCTTGCAAAAATAAAGACGCTTTATTTTGACTTCAGGCAACACCCTGCAGGAAGCTGCTCCACACACCGCTACTGTGTCTCTTAAACGTGTGTTAGTTTGTGAATGCATCAGTAAAAAAATAATGCAAAAAACGTGGCATTAAAAAAGCAGGAAACTCGTGCGTAAAAGAAGCTTTTTCTAATCAAATAAACCACCAGAAATAAATTACGCACCATCCAAAAATGGTCAGAATGAACCAGCAGATTACATGCAAATGTAGATAAAGAATAAAAGTAAGGAATAGGCTGTATATTGTGGGGGTTTTACCTTGTGTTTCAGTGGAGGACAGCTGTAGCAGGCAGTAGCAGAAGGAGGAGGAGGAGAACTAGTGGAGACAAGAGTTGGAGACCCTTCCCATTTAACAAGCAAAGAGACTGAGTGGAAATTTCCATCTGCCATGTGATGATGGCAACTCCTGCAGCGTCGTGTTACACTGAGCTGCGCTGCTGGGGGGCTCCTTATTCTCTCATTCACACTTCTACCTCTCTCTCTCTCTCCAGGGACTCATTTGGCAACATGCTTTTTACGCATGAACTAAAACATGTTATTGACTGAAAATGGCCATATAATAATAATAATAATAATAATAATAATAATAATAATAATGATAAAATTTAAAAAATAATTTATATAGCACTTCTCAATTAAAATGGCCATTTAATAATAATAATAATAATAATAATACATTTGTTTATATAGCACTTCTCAATTAAAATGGCCATTTAATAATAATAATAATAATACATTTATTTATATAGCACTTCTCAATTAAAATGGCCATTTAATAATAATAATAATAATAATAATAATAAAACATTTGTTTATATAGCACTTCTCAATTAAAATGGCCATTTAATAATAATAATAATAATAATAATAATAATAATAATAAATGTATTTATAAAGCACTTCTCAATTAAAATGGCCATTTAATAATAATAATAATAATAATAATACATGTATTTATAAAGCACTTCTCAATTAAAATGGCCATTTAATAATAATAATAATAATAATAATAATAATACATTTATTTATATAGCACTTCTCAATTAAAATGGCCATTTAATAATAATAATAATAATAATAATACATTTATTTATATAGCACTTCTCAAAACAGATGTTACAAAGTTTTTCACAAGACAATAAAAGCAGATAAATAAAGTAAAATATATGGTAACTGCTAAAACAGAACATCACAGAACATATCAATAATAATAGAAGTGGTAAATTGGTAGGACAAGTTCATAAAACAAATATACAGTGTATATATACATAAATGTGTATAAATGTACACATGCGTCCAGAAACGGATGTGTACATACATATATTTATAAGATACTTTCTTGTGGGAATATGTTATATGTTGTATAGTCTTAAATTGTGCAAAACAAATAAACAAATAAACAAAATTCTTCATCTCGTATGCTTTATCTTTTAGATATGATAATCAGTATGCATGAGTATACAGGCTGGAGGGTGTTTGTGCAGTGATTCAGATTAAAAAGGGAAGGTTTATTTAATGATTGTGCCCGTTTACTGACTGGGATCCTTTGTTTACATTCCGGCTGGCCACGTTGTCGCTCCACACTCTGACTCTCTGCCATGATGTGTTGTTAAAGGGAGAGTAGGGAGGAAAAACAGGAGTATTTAGAGCTGGAATTTGTCTTATAAACAGCATGTGTTATGATTGAAAATACTCCAGTATGGTGCTTATAAGTACAATTTTGAGGCACTTTATGAAATGGTGCCCCATTTTAAAATCACTCCACAAAACACACACACTCTTTTAATTCCTGATTATATTTGTTTTAGGGCTGTCAATCCATAAAAAAATTTAATCGCAATTAATCGCATGACTGTTCATAGTTCATCGTGATTAATCGCAAATGAATCGCATATTTTTTATCTGTTCAAAATGTACCTTAAAGGGAGATTTGTCAAATATGTAATACTCTTATCAACATGGGAGTGGACAAATATGCTTGCTTTATGCAAATGTATGTATATATTTATTATTGGAAATAAATTAACAACACAAAACAATGACAGAAACCCTCACAGGTACTGCATTTAGCATAAAACAATATGCTCAAATCATAACATGGCAAACTGCAGCCCAACGGGCAACAACAACTGTCAGTGTGTCAGTGTACTGACTTGACTATGACTTGCCCCAAACTGCATGTGATTATCATAAAGTGGGCATGTCTGTAAAGGGGAGACTCGTGGGTACCCATAAAACCCATTTACATTCACATATCTGGAAGTCAGAGGTCAAGGGACCCCTTTTGAAAATGGCCATGCCAGTTTTTCCTCGCCAAAATTTAGCGTAAGTTTGGGGCGTTATTTAACCTCCTTCACTACAAGCTAGTATGACATGGTTGGTACCGATGGATTCTTTAGGTTTTGTACTTTCATATAATGACAGCATCTTCATTCTAGCTTTAAAACGGAACCCGCTACAACCTCCGAAATGTCGATTGCATTAATGCGTTAAAGAAATTAAAACAAATTTGCGTTAATACGTTATTATCACGTTAACTTTGACAGCCCTAGTTCTAAGTAATTCTATATACTCTCAAATTATGCGCAAAACATCAAACAAACAGAAGAAGAAAGAAAACAAATGCTAGAAGATGAAAGTTTGTCTTCATCTACATCTATCAGGCTTTTTCCAAGTCTAGACTAACTTAGATATTTCATATTTGAATCCCCAACTCAGCCTCCCAACTGTGCATCATCAATGTTTTTTTTTCATGTAACAAAGTGTTGGGTGGTTCCCAGTGAAAAGGACAATAAAAAAACAAAATAAAAATCCTTCTCTACGCCTTTCTTCTTCCTTTGTATCTAATGTTCTGTGCTACTTCCTCCTCCTGTATTTACATGGTGGAAAGAGGAAGCTGATGTCTGCTTGACAACATCCGCCCACAGTTTTCACCTCTCTCTGTGCCAACAGGCGTGTTAGTGACAGACAGGATGTACAACTAGATGATTGACAGTTCTCTGCTCTTCATGTGCAGGGCTCCCAATGTGCTTAACCTAATTTACATCTAGTCATCAATTATTTCTACCCATTTATCCAGTGAAGCATATCCCAGCATGCACTGGGCAAGAGGTACACCCCGGAGAGGTCACCAGTCTGTCACAAGGCATATAGACATACAACCACATTTAAGATCATATCTACACCTAATGGCAGTTTTGCGCCTGGTTATATTTTAAAAATGGTGGTAATTTCCTACATTTCTACACCACCTATAACCTCTTGGATTAACCCTCCACTCATAAGTTTGTTTTTTATGATATCTTGCTATTCTTCTAAGCTATTCCTCATTTTTGTGTGCATTTTCCTACAAATGTCCAGCAACACGTGACGCGTCTGTCAATTTCTGCTCCAGTTTTTTCAAAATTGAGCGACTTGGTTTGGCAACAGAACGACCTAGTTAGCTTAAGGAAAAGATCACGGTTTGGGTTAAATAAGAATAAAATGTGGCGTTGCTTAAGTATGGAAGTTAAGTGCCAAATAAATCAACGTTGATATCTGGTTTCACACGGGACACGAACATAACATTACACGTGTCTCGAGTACGCATTTTAGCCTTTTCTCGTGTCATTTGTACGACGCTTTTTGACAACGTTGGACTCGAACACGGATCTCCTGTTTAAAAGTCCGCCGTTTGTTGGACACACCCACAAAAAGTGGTCTTTCTCGTGTATTATACTATGTCACTGACTCTTATCGTAGCATTTATACATGGATGCGTTTACACTGCAGTCAGTACAGGATACATGGCATAAAAATGACGTGGAAATGGCGTTTTTATTGCACGCTAAACGCCATGCGCATTATCTATACACATTTTTGTGTTGGGCTGGTTTGCAGTTCACTAAACCTGCATGTCTTTGGACTGTGAGACCATTCTTCTCCGTTCAGTTTCCTAAAAGGACAGTATGAAAACTATTGGTGTGGGAAGGAGGGCTGAATCTTATACTTCATTTTATAAAAAAGTCCCTCGTCCCATGTCAATATAGCTTTTTCATACGTCAGCAGACTAATTGGCCTAATCTTTGCAGGTCTTTTAGACCGTGGTGGAAATGCAGACAACCGTGGGCTGAAGGAACCTTTTTTTAGTTCCATGAAAAGTAGTTCCAGGAACTAAATGTCAGCTATTTTAAGCAGTCAGACCCTCATGTGGATTGACAGTCAAAGCATGCATGGTCCAAACATGTGTGATTATTTTTTGGATTATCTGTTTTTGTTAATTGCTGAAAATAGTAAAATAATCATTGATATAGGCTTCTTAAATATAATCACCTGATGGCGAGGACTGTATGAAGTTTATTTTTAAAATAGGCAAAGAGCAGGGTCGCACAACTATAACTTTGCTCCCCCTAATTGAATAACAGGGATGCATTTGCTCCACTTGCTCCGAGTATGAATACAGAACTGTGAAGAGGTTCCAGCTCTGTGGCTGCTGAAATGCAACAATATCCCTCCTGAATTGCAATAAATAGCCTAAAAATAAACATGGATTCGATCAGATGACGTTGCAGCCTGACGTGAAGGAGATCAGATGTCCGACTGCGATCAAATCAATAACATGATGCTGAGTCTCGTGTTGGAAACGTGACCTCCAAGCAGATGGACAGATAGGCAAGCCTGTGTATCATTCAGAAAATGTTCATTTGAAATCAGCTCTTTTGTTTTTCTGTATAAATTTCATTGTGACGTTTGATGGAGCAGACACAATATTTGTATAATACATGGCTGCAAAGTCATAATTTAACTAAGTAGACTACATGAGTCTCATAACAGGAAACCAGGTGTGTTTTGTAGCAGCAGCTGGAGACTCAGAGGGAACTTTTTTTCCTGCTGAGTCAAACAATAATATAATATCAAAAAAAACAAGTGGATCACTGTCAGTAAATGGTTAAATGGAGACAGCTGTGTGTAGCACACGCTTTCTCGCTGCGCCGCCGGTAAGCTCTCAATTTACGCACAGCTGGTTCGGTGTTTTACGACCAAAGTTGTGCGTGGAAACAAAGTGTTTTGATTAGAGCTCGACTAACTGTGAAAGACAACAGATGATGAAGTGTGTGTTCAGATCATTTTGTGGACTGAAGGAAACGTAAAACACATGTATAACTTATTTGGTTATGATGCAGGATGAAGGAGCGACTGCACAAGAAGAAAATTATGCACTCTGTAGACGTTCAATCAGTAATAACTAATAAGCTCCGCATGTGTGTTATTCAAGACAGACATGTTTGATAGTGATGAAAATAAAGTCCTGATGATGAGACAGATGCAGACAATAATAATAGTATGCTCCAGGGATGATGTATTTTTGTAGGCCAACCAGGAAGTTAGCATCGCCCTGGGTTCCCTCGACAAAAAGCCGATGGAATTTTTCCATTGGGTTTTGGATTATTGCAGAAAATTGCAGACAAACGTTTATGATACTTACACGTTTTGTTGATTTTCTATAATTTTAGAAGTGTGAATGTAATCGGCAGATGTAAAAATCTAACGTTTGTACACCGCTTTTTGTGTGTCATTTGTTCGCCACGCAAACGTCCGCAGAAAACCACTAACTTAGGGTAAGGGAAAACGTCATGGTTGGGCTTAAAATACGTATATAAACTAAATAAAACACGTACGCAAAGAACGTAACACAACAACGGAAAACACGTCACAAACGTCAATAAAAAACACGTGACTGTCACGTGACAAGCCTCACTGACGTAACTTACAAAACAAAACACCGGTCAACGACGGTGTCGAACACGGGTCTCCTGGTTAAAAGTCCTCCCCACCCGCCCACCATAAGTGGTCTTTCTCGTTTTTTATACTACGTCACTAACTTTTACCGTAGCTTTTATATGTGGAGATTACAGTCAGTACAGGATACATGGCGTACAAATGACACGCTGAAATCAGGAAGGGCGTACTTATTGCACGTTAAACGCCTTGCGCATTACACACCTTTTCGTGCAAAAGGGCTGAGAAAACATTTAAATCTCTTCAGCTTGTGTCAACCACAGACCTAATTTTCAAGCATCTAACTAGAAACCCATTCAAAAACCCATTGACTTCCAGACGAGGGAACCATAAATGGTAAAATGCTAAACTCATTTCCGGATTTAGGACTCATTCCTGCAGCACTCTATTGCACAGTCCCTAATCATCCTCACAAGGACCCACTTAAGAGTCACCAGTGTCTAAAAATAACTGAACTCTGGCTTCACGTGGATTGTCTTCTGTATTATCTAATTGCATTGTACAATACAAAATGAGTGCTGACTGTTCGCTAAGTCCCACCCCCCTCAGTTACTGTTGCTACATCTGTCAAGCTTTACTGCAGGTTACAGCATAACACAGGCAGATTTACCGCTCAGCCTGATCTCCCTAAAAAAAGGAGAAAAATATCGATAATAAAATGATTTAAATACAAACGTAGTTGGCTGCATCACATCCAAATGTTTTCACAACTTTGGTATGTTTGTGCCAAAACTGTCCTGACGAATTTATCTGGCCCGTGACTGTCACAAGACTGTGGAAACCAATGTGACATCAGAACTTAGCACGCACTTCCACATCACATGTGAGAAAACGGCAAAAAGGAAACGTAGTGTGGTGCTACTTTTCACCTGTAGATGAAAATACAGCAAGATGCAGTATTTGTGCCTCACACAGCAACACAAGTTACCTTCAAACATTTAAAAACAACACATATATTTCTGTAAAATACTGGACTATTTTTTTTTTTACACTTAGTGGTACAAACATTTTCATTTAATTGTACTCATATTTTCTTTTGTAATAATTTGTTTCAATGGCCAGTATGTGTCATGTTATTTGCTTATTTTTTCTAAAAATAACCATTATTTTGAGAAATCACAAAGCCATTTAAGAAATGATCAGTATCGGTATTGTTAAAATTGTAACAAAAAGTATCGGTATCGTTAAAATTGTAACAAAAAGAATCGGTATCATTAAAATTGTAACAAAAAGTATCGGTATCATTAAAATTGTAACAAAAAGTATCTGTATCGTTAAAATTGTAACAAAAAGTATCGGTATCTTTAAAATTGTAACAAAAAGTATCAGTTTCATTAAAATTGTAACAAAAAGTATCGGTATCTTTAAAATTGTAACAAAAAGTATCGGTATCGTTAGAATTGTAACAAAAAGTATCAGTTTCATTAAAATTGTAACAAAAAGTATCGGTATCGTTAAAATTGTAACAAAAAGTATCGGTATCTTTAAAATTGTAGCAAAAAGTATCGGTATCGTTAAAATTGTAACAAAAAGTATCGGTATCATTAAAATTGTAACAAAAAGTATCAGTTTCATTAAAATTGTAACAAAAAATATCGGTATCATTAAAATTGTAACAAAACGTATTGGTATTGTATCATATTTCAAAAGTGTGGTATCGCCCATCCTATTGGACAATCACAGTTCAGGGGCGGGGTTTAGTGAGTGTGGTCAATTGTATGAAAATGCATATGTCCTTTTGAATTAGATTAGAGATATATTACATTCAAACTGGTGCGATGCAGAAAAATATATTTTTATAGTATTAGATCCAACTTCATTGTCCTTGCACACAAGTATTGAGACAACAAGATGCAGTAAAGCTGTGTCAGGTGTAAGGACTGGTATAATGGTATAGACTACTATGATTTTCTACCATAGTATATATACCATAGTATTTTAAGAAGTAGTTACCATGGGCTGCAAAAACAGTCATCACCTGTGTGTGTTTCTAAAGATCACTGGATGATTTCCTGATGACCAGTTTAGTGTTCTGCACACCTGGCTGTGATTCTGTGTTTCAGGAAGCTAATTAACTAACACCACCTGTTCAATCAGTGGCACCTGATCAATCTACAAAAAGCCTCTCCTCCACCTCCCCCATTTTCTCTCAGCCAGCAAACTCTGTTTACTCTTTATTCTCTTTTATTTACATCATAAACTAAGAAGAAAGTTTCTTCCTTCATGTTGCTTCCCTTGAGCCAGGTGTTTACAAGACAAAATGCCAAAACCTATTAAAGAAAGTTGCAGCACCAGCGTGCCCCATTATCACCCTTTAGCCAAATCAACACAATGCATAAATACCCATGTTTGAGGGAGTGCTGCCAATCTCATGCTTTCCCTCATGAGTTATCTCATGTTCTGAATCACAGCACAGAAACTCAGTAAAGCGTCTCACATGAGAGTAGGCCTCTTTCAGCTGATAATGATTACTACAACACTGAGACATCAGCTTTAGCTGCAGGCAAGCACTTTGAGAGCATTTAAGTTCACCAGAAGGAGAATTTGTCACTAATTACTACCACTCACACTGATTACATGACAGCTGCTGGTCTGTCTACCTGACACTGAGATACTGAGCTCCATGTCCGAACTGTGCAAAAACCTAGCTCAACATACCAGGTGACCCGGTTAGCTGATATAGAAACGGCGGGTAAATACATAAATATAGTGGTACCACACAATTATTAGTTGCTCAGCTTCATTGGTTTTTATTGTCAGATACAGTATAACGTGCCCATTTGTTTGTACCAAGCGGCAACCTCCGGTACTGAAAAATGAAGCCAACATGGAAAATGTTTGCATGTTTTGTTCAGCAAGATAATCTTCACAAATGGACGCCACTTCTATGATTTTTGAAGCGTGAATGCAATCTCCAGAAGCTAACGTTAGGCTATAAACGAACTACACCCCGGTCGCATGAACGCGAGTAAACACAACGAGGCTGTAAAGGCGAACGAGTCGGTGTGATGATAACACGTAAAATCTCCAAATTCACGAGTGGGATATTTACTGATGTATTTTATATCGAAGAACAAAACGTTAAAATCTCTTCAGCTTGTGTTAACCACAGACCTTATTTCAGGCATCTAAGTAAAAACCCATTGACTTGCAGACGAGGGAACTGGGAGTGCTAATTGCTAACTCATTTCCAGGATTTAGGACTCATTTTTGCACAACTCTATTCATTGCACCCGGAGGTCGGATGACAGATTAATAAAACGCGTATGAAAAATACGTACTTGGCGTGCAAAGACCTTAACTAACGATCATATGGCATCATCCATGTCATTGAGCCTGCATGTAAAAGCAGAAAGTACTGTACCTGGAACTGACACAACTAAGTGGAACGGAGCCAGGCTTTAAGTTTACATCTTTACTGAGTGTATTTTACTGTTTACCTTTATCCTGAAATGACCTGAAGACAGTAAGATAAGTAACCTGAGAAGTCTTCATGTGCTCGAACGTGAGCTTCTTAGAGAGTCGGTCACGACACTTTAACCTCAATAAAGATAATGGAATCAGTGACAGTTCTTTTACTGAAATTACATTTGACCTACATGATTAAAGAAGCGACGGAGGTGCTTCCGGCCATGTGAAGGTGAACTTTAACCCTCCTTTCTTTTATTGTTTGTCACTTTGCTTCCATGTTATGAACTTTCTGTATAAGTCTGTAACGCCTGTATCTCTGCCCAGCAGCTGCTGGTCTGTCCCCAGATAATTGAGGGGTTAAATTTGGTCAACGACATGCGACTGAACCCGAAGGCAGCCGCCCTGTCCGCTCTGTCCAAACACTGTTGAACTTGATGGCTCTGACTCGAGCGTAATACTGACAAATAGAGCTTACATAAACTGCAGACTGGAACATACCTGTTAACTCCCATTGAGCAAACCCGTCAAACAAAAGCTCTCGTTATGTAATCGGCTCACAAATGACACAAATATACTGAGCAGATTGTCCGAATGATCACTGGGAGACTTTACTGCACTGGGAATTGAACCTCTCAGCCTGGCAGTGCCTTGCTCGTGGTCAGAAATCAGCCGATGTTTCCTGGATAACAACCACGTCTGTGCTCAGATGTGTTTTTGTTAAATCCAACATCTGTCTGCTTGATTCAGAGTATGTGGAAGTCTCATCTGTTGGAGGGAGAGAACACAGACCGTGACAAACACCCCTCACCTCTAGCAAGTTGGATGTTTATCCAGATGGGTGTTATTTTGACCTCGAGAGCAAAGGCAGTCTAAGAATAGCCTCAAGTTTCTTATGCGTCATTTCCGCAGCATGGTCCGACTCGACTGACTTTTTAGTAACAGTACTTTTCTCTATTTCGTTTCCTATTGCAGAGGGTACCCGTGTGAAACTGCCGTGACCTTAAACACGACACTCGCCGGATCCTTTCATCTACAACCAAACAACCATCTGCACTTCGCCAAATGACCGATCCTAAGACCCTGTCCCCCTTAGTTACTGTTGTGAAGTTGGACAAGTTTGACAAAAAGAAATGCTGGTGCCGTTTTTGCCGGGTGCCGCAGCGTGTATGATTTATTAGATTTCTTTCTTTCTGGGCGCCAGGCAATATAGCTTCAAGAAGTCGACAGCGAGGACTACAGTATACCATGGAAGGATTTATTCAAGATGATAAACTTTACTTGGTTAACTTTTCCCGTTGGGATGCTAGATGTCGTGTATATCAAAATTAAGGCTGTCAAAGTTGTTAATTCGTTTCCACTAATTTCTTTAACGCATTGAGGCAATTGATATTTCGAAGGTTGTAACTGGCTCAGTCTTAAAGCTAGAGTGAAGATACTGGTATCATATGAAACTAGAAAACCTAAACCTAAGGAATCCATTGGTACCAACCACGTCATACTAGCTCGTCACGAGAGGAGGCTAAGTAACGCTCCAAACTTGCGCAAAACTTTGGCGAGGAAAAACTGGCATGGCCATTTTCAAAAGGGGTTACTTGACCTCTGACCTCCAGATATGTGAATGTAAATGGGTTCTATGGGTACCCACAAGTCTACCCTTTACAGACATGCCCACTTTATGATAATCACATGCAGTTTGGGGGCAAGTCATAGTCAAGTCAGCACACTGACACACTGACAGCTGTTGTTGCCTGTTGGGCTGCAGTTTGCAATTGTTATGATTTGAGCATATTTTCTTATGCTAAATGCAGTACCTGTGAGGGTTTCTGGACAATATTTGTCATTGTTTTGTGTTGTCAATTTATTTCCAATAATAAATATGTGCATAAAGCAGCATATTTGTCCACTCCCATGTTGATAAGAGTACGTTGATGTGAAGGGAAAGTTGCTCTTGATCCCTTTATCTTAAAAAAGTGACTGCTTCGAGGATGTTAAAAGTTTATTGTGTCTGCATTTCTGAAAGAAACTGAACTCTTCAGTGCCACGACGAGCAGTCAGCGTTCCTGCTCATGAATCCTCTGAGGCCCTCCCTTGTGCCCCTCATGCCAGGGCGACAACACAATAGTTCAAGGCCGCGCCATCATTTCCCGATTCTTCCGCTCCTCTGCTTCAGCTATTAATTTCGGAGGCGTGTTACATAAGCTCTTATGCAATGTGTTTTTCCCCCGACGTCTATTTTTCTGCCCCCTGCTCGCTAATGGGTCTGGGGGCAGGTTTTTTTTTGGTGGCTGAGGCTGCTGTTGACATTCACATGCACATTCATGAAAGGAGCCCCCCGCTCCTCCCATGCTGTCGGGGTCCGGCCGCAACAAGCCCAAACAGGCCAACGGTCGGCTGGGTCGGAGGGACCCACCGCCACGACGCGCACGTGTTCCTAAAAAGTTGGGGGAAAACAAGGGGCACACGTGCAGTTTGTCAATTACTGCACAGCTTGGCTCGTCCTGATCGTCAATATAATCTGCTTTGTTATAAACGGAGCTATTTTTCTTTTGAAACACAGCAGAGAAAAGAGTGATTCAACAGGCCATCTGGTGTGACATACTTCTAATCTGGTTTCACACTGTCTGTTTTAGCCTGAGGTATCTGTTAAGAGGAAGCTATTGTTCAAACAAACATCTACAGTAATCCAAAAGGGAAATTAAAGGACATACTTAGTGTTTATTACATTCATTAAATCCTTTAATTCATTAGTTGTAACATAGGGGAGACCGGGGGCAATTGTAACCTCAAATCTCCAATCAGAAACGAGACAGAAACATGAAACTCACTATGCACACGGTCTGTGATGATCCCTCTCAGCCCGTCAAACGGGTGTCTCATACTTTTTCAAGTTTTTCTGATACTGATATTTCCAGTCTCAAATACCTACACACAACCCTTTACTTTCTATGTTTTAGCCATCTGCAATAGCCATTAGAGTTCACCATCTGTAATATAACATATATATATACCTAACCATTCCTATATTTAAATACTATCTGCTCGGACCTTGCAATTTAACCCTCTGACAAGTTCCAACAAGCAGACCTCTCTCTTCCAGTCCCTAAAATAGCCATCAGCTATCTTTGTCCCCATGTGACCGACAAAGGTTAGCTACCTTCACTGGTCCTCTGCAGCCAGAGGACAACCAATGTCTTGACATTGTCAAAAAGATTTCAAAAGCTTCCAAAACAAATAAGGCAGTTAGCCTGATTTGAGAGTGACTTGACTTGACTTGCTAGCAAACAATTGCTTATTTACACATCCAGCAAGCGGATCTGAGAAGGTCTGAGAAGTGAAGCCAATGCTGAAGTGCCTTAAACTTGCATTCTTTCTAACAGCCAGCAGGGGGCGACTCCTCTGGTTGCAAAAAGAAGTCTGATTGTATAGAAGTCTATGAGAAAATGAGCCTACTTCTCACTTGATTTATTACCTCAGTAAACATTGTAAACATGAGTTTACGGTCTCAATCGCTAGTTTCAAGTCTTCTTCAATACAGCATGATGTTCATTTAGTCAAATAGCCCGATAAAGCAGGGGATGCTCTCTGAAAGTTGTCTGTGTTTTCGTCTTAGAGCTTTAACCCTTTCAGAAACGGTGTGTTTTCAATTCATGAAAGTTAATTATAACCTTTTTGGTTGCTATTCGGTCGCACTTAGCTACACCTTTTCGCGTCACTTTTGGTTGCAAAAAACCAAGATGGCGACGAGATGGTTTCATCTCGCCAGCACCGTTGGGGAGGTGGAGCGTGAGTGTGTGCGATAGGACCCGAAAGATGGTGACGAGAGGTTAACGTAATGCTGCCGTAAAGTGGTATCGGTACCGTTGTAACAGAGCCGTTTTGCGAGTACGAGTACATGAGCACAGTATCGGACCCGATACTGGTATCGGTATCCGTGCATCCCTAATGACAACGTCCACTTCTATACACTTAGGTGGCATTATAAGCAAACAACGCAACGACTTTCATTTGATTCTGAACCAAATGATGCTAAATCCTGATGGTACATGCAAGTACGTGACATCACGTTTTTTCTTTCCATTTTAAACCAGTGAGAAGCAAAGACACAAATACAGACATCTCCGTGAAATATCCAAAACGGTTTTAACTTTAAAAGTTGTGCGTTCATGTCTCATCCATTCACTAAGAATAAAAAGGTGATTGAGAAAAAAGGTGTTTCGGGCCCTTTAATGTCTCAGAGTTCCTGGACGCTGTCTTTTCACTGTCACATTTCAGTATTCCTCCCTGTCTTGTTTTATTTCTGCTGTGTCATGATGAGTTGTTCCCTCGTGAGAATGTTTGCACAAATAGGGATTTGTCTGACAGAACGTCATGCGCCGGTTGTTTTCACAAATTGAGTTGCGCTAATTCTACACACAAGAGCTGCAGCTCAAGAGGGTGAGATGCTACCGTACGAGCGGAGTGGGTGGCGGTGATGGTGGTGGTGGTTGGTGGGCCAGAGCGCTGTACTTTTCCATCAGACAGCTGAACAAATCTAAAGGGCCTCTGGAAGTTTCTAAGCGGCCGTGCCCTTATCGAGGGGAATCTTTTTTCCTCCTCCTACTTCTCCTTGGGCTTTTGTCCGGACGGTTGAATGAAGGGTGTGAGGAGTGCGGGGGGGTTGGCGGCACCAAAAGAAGTTCCCTCTTTAGAGAATGTTATTGTTTCCGGAGCTGCAGATGACACACTTCTTAGCGACCGAGGGAGGAACTGCTGAGCGTGAGGCCAACGCTTTGTCTAAACGCCTGCCACCTGCACGGGCCCCACCACCTTCCTGTCAACATTATATTTTTGGATTTGACCCTCTAACCTTATAAACCAACCACAAAAAAATAAAATACAATAAAATAAACGGAGAAAGAATCGGTGGCTCTAAAAAGGACAGCAGAGTTAATAAACTGTTTGGTATTTCATTCAAGGGCAGGCCTCATGTTCTCTACCTGGAATGTCCCCAACCCCCACTAAGCTACACCTTTCCCCAGTGGTTGCTGGGTAAAGGTTGAAAGAAGGGAGTGTGTGTGTGTGTGTGGGTTGAAGGGGGTTGTCTTTGCATTCAAACAGTGATGATAGCATGATGTATGACGTGCACAGGCCTTTTCACCTCCCACAGTTGTCAAGCACACGTGTGTCAACATGGCGGCAAAGGAAAACGATCCCTGACAGGGAGGGCCACACACATGTTGACACACACCTATACATACACAATGCAAAAGTAGAACATGTGTCATGCAGAAAAAAAAAAAGTCATCTGTGGATTTATATGAAAATGCATATGCTCGAAACTAAAAAAGATATATGTCAAGATTTGTCAAGACTGTAATGAGCCGTTTCTTTTTCCATGGACACAAACGGCGTTTACTCTCAAGTGTTATTGCCACCTGGGCAATGTAGCAGAGCTGCTGTAATATGATTCTGTGACTGGAAATACGATTATAACAAGACCAGGTTGGATCGTGCTGTCCTTTTAAGAGCTCTTATTGTACGTCTCCGGTTTCGTTGCCGACCAGCCGTAAATTAAATGGTCAATTACACTTCTAATAATCTTCTGGGACGCCTTTCATTTATGTGATGTAAAAATAAATGTTCTACTTTTTGCATTTCAAATGGTTTCCCTCTTAGCATTTGCGAATTATTTTGGTCAGTTTCATCTTATGCTGTGCATAAATATGAAGCCCAGAAACTTTTTAAAAGATTAAAGGTGCAGTGTGTAGGAGTTGGCGGCATCTAGCGGGGAGGTTGCGGATTGAAACCAACCGAAACTTCTCCCGTGTGCCAAGCGTTTAGGAACTAAACTACGGTGGCTGACGTGAAAACGCAAAAAACGTGAATGTCTCTATTATATAGAAACATGGCCGTCGGCTCCGTGAAGAGGACCCGCTCCATATGTAGATATAAACGGCTCATTCTAAGCTAACGAAAACCTTCTTATTTTCAGGTGATTATACACTTAAGAAAACATACTTATTAATAATATATTCCATTCCTGCCAATAGATCCCCCAAAATGCTACACACTGACCCTTTAAGTGAATACATCAATAATTAACACAGTTGGTTAAATAATAGAAATAGAGTGTAAAAATAAATATATTGCATTATACTTTTCCTTTAACCCTTTAAAACTCTGGCAGGTCCAGTCGCTATTCTGTCTTTCAGACCGAGAGCATTCAGAGGATGGATGGCTTTCCTAGGTAGATTGACAATAAGGGAGTTTCTGAGCAGTTTACACAACAGAAGCGCTCGCGATCCAATCGCGGACAAATGCAATTCTTGCAGAAATCTCCAAATGTCAAAAGTTTTTGATACCAAATCACAGCATGGCTTTTTCTATGGTGTTCCTCAAGGTCTTGGTGTCTTAATGTGGTATTTTGGAGGGATTATTGATCATTTTTATTAATTTTCGAGTGGTTCAAAAATGGTTAAATTTAGCACCAAATCTGTGTAACAAATGGTATCACCCCAAAAATTGCTGCAACAACTTATGAGACATAAGCGAGCATGGGAATTACCATCACATACTTCTATTATAATGTTCTTATACACTTTCACAATGTATTTCAATGAATTAATATCTGATATCTGACGAGAACAACTTGACACAGTGCTGAGCTGCATCTCAAATTCATCGCCGGGTCTCCAGCTTTCAGACAACAAATCCCACACGTGAACAAAATATCAAGGATAACATTCAAGGATACAAGGAAAACAAATCCAAGATAGCGGTCCTCCGTGAAGACGAGAAACATTCACTCGAAGATATTATGAAATAGAAAAAAACTCAGACATAAAGCTACTGCATCTCAACAGTGAGCGTACTGTATGTTCCCACATGGATCCATATCATACAGTACTGTATATGGCAGCCAAATAAAACCAACTGACTAACATACCAACAATGCACCATGACTTGCACGCAGGCATTCTTTTAAGTGCTCATCTCTGTATCACGTCTGTCATCACCTCACATACCGTAGTCATACAATCTGCGGGACACTCGTGTCATTTGATAATCTCCAGATATGAAATGCTGGACCTGTTCCAGCTTCTACTTTTCTCTCTCTCAGGCACCTCCTTCGAGCTGTCAGATAAATATCCATGGCTTCCAGCTATCTGTCAGACAGTACTTCTAATCAAATTGATCATCACATTCTTGGTGATGCTGAAAGAAGGTAAGCAAGCACCAAAGTACAAGGACACACTGCCAAAAATAAACACATTTTAGGTAATCCGGTTTTTGCACAACAGCAGTCGGTAAACATGCCATGTGCATGTTACAGCATTTCTGGTTTTTGGAGCTTCAACTGATTTCAAACATTTTCTGCCGGCATCATAAGGAATCCATTGATCCAACCATGTCATACTAGCTTGTCGGCGAAGGAGGTTAAATAACGCTCCAAAGTTAAGCTAAATTTTGGCGAGGAAAAACTGGCATGGCCATTTTCAAAGGGGTCCCTTGACCTCTGACCTCAAGATATGTGAATGAAAATGGGTTCTATGGGTACCCACGAGTCTCCCCTTTACAGACATGCCCACTTTATGATAATGACATGCAGTTTGGGGCAAGTCATAGTCAAGTCAGCACACTGACACACTGACAGCTGTTGAGTTTGCCATGTTATGATTTGAGCATATTTTTTTTTTATGCTAAATGCAGTACCTGTGAGGGTTTCTGGACAATATTTGTCATTGTTTTGTGTTGTTAGTTGATTTACAATAATAAATATATACATACATTTGCATAAAGCAGCATATTTGCACACTCCCGTGTTGATAAGAGTATTACATATTTGACAAATCTTCCTTTAAGGTACATTTTGAACAGATAAAAAGTGTGCAATTAATTTGCGATTAACTATAGGCAATCGTGTGATTAATCTTGATTAAATATTTTTGACCGATTGACAGCCCCAATATATACATATATTTATTATTTCTCTATACATACCACTTTCATGTTTATATCTCTATATATATTTTAGTACTTATCATTACTACAAACTACATCCTGTTTACATTCAGTTTTCCCATCTGAAATACTGTTTTCAACAAAATTACACATTTAAATTCTATTTTATATCAACTTATGTTTATGTTTATTTCAACAACACTATTTTATGCCTTAGATTATCATTTTTCTTTTACATTTACTTGTTTTTTATATACATGTTTTATGAGAATTGCTGAAGGAACCTGAGAACAAAGATTTTCATTGCCAATGACTGCTTTTGCTGGAATTGGACAAATGAAGAACCTTGAACCTTCATTGGACAGGAAGAGGATGAAAAATTATGATCTGAACAGCAACTCAAGCTGTCAGACAAGTGTAGAAGTAAATCATTCCTTCTAATCCAAAAAATGGAAATACTCAAGTAAAGTACAAGTTCCTGGAATTTGCATTACATGGTAGAAATACCTCATGTATCCACCAGAGAGAGCTGTTCCTCTACAATTACAACAGTAGTGGCAGAGTGCAGTGTAGATATTGACCAGCTGCTTGTCCCACAGGTTATATGTCTATAGAGGTTTAACTTCTACCGACAAAATAAAAAGAACTTAATTACAAATTCTGTCAATATTGAGTAAATTAGTCCACACTATTTGTCTGTTGTTGCATGTTTTGGGGCTTTTAAAGTTTCACTTAGATCAGGGGTCAGCAACCTTTATTATCAAAAGAGCCATTTTAGGCAAAAAAAACCCCAAAACAAATCTGTATGGAGCCTCAAAACATTTGAGCATTGTGATGAAGGTAACACAGTTTATAGTCTAAGTATATAGTATATAAGTCTAATGCAGTGAGGGACAAATTGCAAATGCACTACGGAGTATTAGGGCCACATGGAGGGGGAAAAAAATCGAGGTTTCCAGAATAAAGTCATAATATTACGAGAATAAAGTCAGAATATTACGAGAATAAAGTCATAATATTATGAGAATAAATTCAGAATTTAATGAGAATAAAGTCATACTATTTCAAGATAAAAAGTCTTTATATTAAGAAAATAAAGTCATAACTTTATGAGGAAAAAAGTCGTAATATTACAAAAATAAAGTCATAACTTTAAGAAAAAAAAAGAAAATAACACGTAAAATTACTAATTTATAATATTATGACTTTATTCTCATAATATTATGACTTTTTTTCTTGTAAACCTATGAATTTCAATGATAAATAAAAATGAAAATGTAAACAAAAAACAGTTATTCATTTCCATGTTTATAAATCCACAGGGAGCCACTGGAGAGGAGCTGAAGACTAGCAGGTTGCAGACCCCTGACTTAGAGGATGGGTCTTCTTCTGTATATTTAGAAATAAATATGCATCCAGTGAGATTAAAAAGGATTTCAAATCCAATCCTATACTGCATGAAGCCAAAATACATCCCATCACAGCTGCAGAATGAAAAAAATCGTTGTTTTAAAATGAGACCAATGACTCAAGATGAAATGTGTTCTTCTAATTGGCGCCTGACTGGAGGATCAGAGCTGTACATTATTCCCTGGGAAATACACATCAAATAGAGAGTAAAGACCCGACGTTGTTAGCGGCCATCACAAAGACCTAAATCTGTCAAATGTATTAAAATACAGCCGCAAGAGGAAGATACTTTTATATCCAAAGAAATGAGTAGCACTAATGGAAAGACAAGTCATTTTTATTTCGGTTCGTCGTGTTCTTCAAATTGCTTTTCTTACACTTCATTGACCTAATTAATCAGAGGATTTGTTCATTTCATTGCAGTATTCTGGGGACATTTTATATTATCCCATCCAAAAAAAATTAGGATGGAAGTACTGACGGCCCATAAAAGAAAAGCTATACTAATAAATCCTCAAGAAAACATTTTACTTGCTATTTGGGACTTTTTAAACTTTGAAACACTAGTTAGAATGACATTTATGTGACGTTTACGCCAGCTTTGAATCTTTTCATGTGTCGTACTAAACAGTACGACACCACCAACATAATTAAATACCTAATGATACCTTAGTCATAGTAGTATGGGATTGACTCATGACATGATTAGAACTTAAAAGTGTTGTTAATTATGTTCGATGCTTAAAGCTGCTAGCTGGTATTTTTAGCAGCGAACGCTTAAATATCTTCTTCAAAATTCAGATTTGGAGCCTGTAAACCGCAACATACATCAGACATCACGAGACAAAAAATTTAGATTTATTTTCATACATGACTATATTTATTAAAATATAAATAAACAATTGGTCCCTGATATTGTTGGCTTAAAAGTGTTTAGTCACTTTCACTACAATTTACACTTTTATTCATAACAAATAAGTGCAGCCAGGCTGATGAACATTTTTATTATTGTTATTTGTATTTTTTAGAGGGTCACCAGTGCCCCCCAGAAGGTGGCGCCCTAGGCAACTGCCTATATGGCCTATGCCTTGAAGCTGAAGTAGGCGAGATTGGAGAAAATATGATTTAAAAAAAAAAGTTATTTTTTATAAAACGGTCGCTATATCGTGACAGTAGTACATGAAACAGGTAACCTGAAAAGAATCATGTGCCTCTGTGTCCTCCGGTGCTCCTAACGGCATCTGTAAGATTTCACAGACCGGAGTAAAACAAGCAGTAAGAGCTGATCTGAGGTCTGCTGTCCATCTGCCGCCTATGAGAGCCAGCTGTCAATCACTCGCGAACTCCGACCAAACGGTCAAACTAGGCAGCGCTGATTAAATATGAATCAATATTATGTTACGTTAATGCCTATTTCTCTCCTCAAATGTTTTCAGGATCATCTTGTAGTGCACGGTTTAGCTGTTAAATGAGATAGTTTGTGACGCCGCCGTCAATGTGAAATCTCTTGAAGGAACGCCAAGTTCTGATCACATGACCGGAGCACAGCCAATAGGAACGCTCTCTCTGAAATGACCTGTGATTGGTCAAAGTCTCCTGTCACGGGCTAGATTTTTTAAACCCTATAAACAGAGCCATGAGGAGGTGCAGAAGTCTAGTTATCTCTCAGAACACTTGAATTACAATATGCTGAAAGGTTATTATGGAATTTTTGCCCAATGATGCCAAAAATATTCTGCCTACTGCATCTTTAAGCCGGCCCTGCCTGTCTTCTATTGTTAATATTTAGTGAAATCCAGCTGTGCTCTCATATGAAACCAGAGGGGAAAGTAGTTCATAAGAATGTGTTGATATGGGCAACAAAGTGTCACTCAGTCTTTCATGTGACGTGTGTCTGTGTTTGCTGTTGACAGAGGCTCAAACAGTAAATAACACTGCGGGTGGGTGTTGGGTTGAATTTTTAACACACTGGTTTTAGGTTACGCTCTGATGATGCAGCCCCTTGAAACTAGAAAGGGCCGAAGGTCACATGAACTTGCTATGGTTGCCATGCCGCTGCAGGTTTCTGTGGTTAATGGTTGATAGTGTTTTGATGAGTGAAACATACAACATGATGATTTTAAATTGAATTAGATGATTAAATCATATCAGTTACTGATAAATAAAACTCAGTGCTGCAGTGAAGTTGTTATTTCTTCACAAGGGTCCTGCAAGGTGCTACATTATTTAAAAGCCACACTTTGTATTACACACACACTCACAAAGAGGAGGTGGTAGGCAGCTTTAGAACAGGGGAGAGATGTATCGAGGTCGTAACACTTGTTTCTAGTGCAAAACAGGAGTGTTTGGTGTATGAACACAGACATAACCTAGAAGGTCTCTATAGGCACTGCAGCCGCGAGTGCTAATGTGAACAAGTTGAAACATGCAAGGGGTGTTACATCATCCATGGAAATGTAAAAAAATAAAAAGTAATATTGCGGATGATTAAAATTCACAACAGAAAATCTGTGAAGAAGAATGAATGAAGATTTTGATGTTGAAGCTCCTCATTTTTTAACTTATATATTTGCTTAAAGGTGCAGTATGTAGGCTTTTAGTGGCGAGGTTGCAGATTGCAACCAACAGACACTTCTCCTGTGTGCCAAGCGTTTAGGAGAACTACGGTGGCCGATATGAAAACGTGAATGGCCCTATCTATAGAGCCAGTATTTGGCTAATTTCAGCTAAAGGCTAAGGCTGGCCACATCCTATTTTATTTTGTTATTGTCAACAAATACCATGAAAAGACTAAAACCAACAATCAGGCTATCAATATTGTCAAATTTCCAAAGCCTGTCTGTGGCACTCAGAACCAAACCCATTGGTTTCTGTTGAAGATGCAAGTCTTTAAAAACAGGTCACAAATATAAACTTTAATATTTTAAAAGAGGGCTCCGTAATTTACTGAAACAACTGGGCGCTGTAGTTTTTATTAAATGTTACTCTAACGGACGTAAATAGTGCATTTGTTGGGGACTATTTTCAGCGGTGGATTAATACACATTTAATGCAATAGTGAGTATTTCCAGCAGCAATATGATGACTGATTTGCTTTTAATAGTGCAACCACGGCACAGAGGAATAAAGCACAAGTATTATAGGTAAAATGTTTTGTTATTGGGTCTTTAATTACCACTAAGCTTCATGTCTGCAACAGCTACTAAAAGGCCACAACATACACTGAGTGCCTTCAGTTTATATTTTACAGGGGCACTCGATTTTATATGCGTAAGTGACTACTTTTACATGCACAAAATGTGCCGGCCTTTGCCCTTATTCTGAAAAAGACAATATTCCTACAAAGCATATTCCTATTTATATGCAGCTGTGCATACTTCGATTATTGAAAACCGGTGGCGGACTTGTTCAACCGTTCAAACGCAGCCTCCCTCTTTCATTCCATCAACCACCTTTTTGAAAAGCCTGAACAACATCGGCATATCATCACGTCTTAATCAGGAAAATGCTCCATTTGGAATCAGGCCTAATTCAGAATATCCGATCAGAATATGCCATTTACATGACCCGTCGAAATATTGTCATATTAGGAATAATAGTGAAATATTAGTGTGCATGTAAACGTAGTCATTTGTTCAAGAAAATTCCTCAAATTTGACTTCAAGACTAGAAATGTACAACAAAACCTACATTACAAAGATGTAACTCGGAGTTTGACAGGTGTAGGCATTTACCCAGAAGGGAGCGTCTAATGAAAACCTCCGTTCTGCAGCATAATAGGAAGTGTAGGACTAAATTCTTTCCATTAAAACCACTCTCACAGCTGTCACAGCTTCCAGTGTTTGAAGTGTCTTCATTAACTGAAGAGAAGCTCTGTGTGGACGGGATCGGCCACTTAGAACAAAGTATGCGGTGCAACTTTTCCTCCCTCATGCTTTCATCTTCTAATTATTATGATCTGGGTCAGCACTGCACAATTAGAACCCAGATCATTGTTTTTAAAAGTCTTACATTAAACGGAAGGGCAATGTTCCCTTATTAGAAGTTATTGAAGACACTGATTATATCCCTCTAAGGTTTAGCTGTGCAGTTTGCATGATTTCATGTCGGCTTTCAAAAGGAAATGTCATGATGACACAAGCCGATCTGCTTAATGGTTTCGTGAGTGTTTTCACTCAGACGATAAATGGATAGATTTCCCTCTCCATCAGCGGGCTTATTCATTCTCACCTGGTGTTTAAAACCACAATTCAGGTTTGGGATACCTGGTTATTAAAGTTCAAGTGCTGCAAATGGAGACAGTTAATGCTGGGAGATGCACACTTGATCTGTTGCCGTGAACATTAATGACAGAATTGGATTTATTTTTTAAAAGCAACTGCTCTAAATGCAGCACTTATACATATTCTCAAATACTGTGTGTGTTGATAGTATGGAAAATAAAATCAAGTACCATTAATTTTTCTTAACCTGACCTTTGCAGTGAACGCTGTATTATCTGCATGGGAAACCTCAAAGCTGTGAATGTCTTGTTATGTGAAAATTACGGCTTAGCTTCACATTAACAGACAGATACTAGATTGGAATTGATCTTCTCATCTAACTCTTGGCAAGAAAGCGAATATCTGCATTTCCCAAAACATTTTTTTTAAATGGAAAAACTACCTTTAAGAACCAGTGTGTAGGATTTCACCCGATTCTACTATTATCAGGCAATTAAATAGATGTTATTGTTATAAGCATCATAGATGTGGGTCATTAGGGGGCCTACTATGCCTACTACATTGTAAAAGTGAAAGCAAAACTTAAAACCAACACGTTCTAACACGTAAAACTGAATGAAACGTCATGTTTTGAACACAAACAAAATGGCATGTTTAAGTTTAGGCAACAAAACCCCCTCTAAAAAAATCACGAACATTTAGGGGAAAACATCGTGTTTTTAAAATAACTACTTTTCA
Organism: Sebastes umbrosus; assembly: GCF_015220745.1. Taxonomy (NCBI): domain Eukaryota; kingdom Metazoa; phylum Chordata; class Actinopteri; order Perciformes; family Sebastidae; genus Sebastes; species Sebastes umbrosus. Next base: position 5,202,275 of record NC_051291.1, read on the forward strand.
AAAGTGAAAGTGAAACTTTCACACGGGATGAGAATCCCATCGCCTGAGTGAAAACCGTGTTTTGACGATGTTAAGTTTGAGGTGATTATAGACTCATGAACACATCGTTATGAATATTATATTGTATTTCTGCTCATAGATATCCCTAAATCCTACACGCTGTTCATTTAAGAGAACTGCAATTTCAGATTTATGACACTACCTGTAACTTTCAAAACCTCTGAAACTGTAAACCTACTTTCTCTACAGTTCAGGATGTTTCAGTGACTTTTGCTCAATGCATGCTGGGATGACAGGATGGACTCTTCACAACCCTGAAATGTAAGTGGTTATAATAGAGCCAGCTATGGATGGACAGATAGATGGGTTGTTGAACTCATCTAAAAACCATCCAGACCAGTGCTCTACAACCCTTGTCCTCAGCCAGCACTCAGAACCCTGCTGGCGTTCGTTTCTAACCACGCAATCAGTGACTATATTTTACACCTGGGATGCGAAATAGATGCAATTACTTGCGTCTAACTGCCAGGTATGACCGGCAGGCACCAGTGGATGCTGAGCTGCGGCAGTTAAAGCTAACCATCTGAGCAAGGTGAAGGACAGAAATGCAATTTACAGAATGCACAGACATCACTGTCCTTGCGTGTCATCCATTACCACATTCCTGTATCGAGAATCTGAACTAAAGAAGGAATTAGAAACATGCATTTGTCCGTGCATCCCTTGCAACATCAACGACATGGCTGTGTGATCCTGGAAGATGGACAAACTGGCAAAACCCCAGGAGGACTTCCCCTTTGATGGTCGGCACCATGGAAACATACAGCGATTTGTCTGTCACGGTGTCCCGGGTGGAAAGCTCATAATTACGTGTGCATTGTGATTAGGCCTAAAGTCAGGATTATAAAACAACAGGCCACGCTTTAATTCAGCAAATGCAATTGGACTTCCGAAATGAGAATCCAATTGATTTTTTTGGTCCCCTTTTGTTGTCGTCAGGTGTTGAATTGGCCGTGTGTGTGAGGAGATCGAACAAGAAAGAAAGGAAAAAAAAAAAACAGCCGACGGAGCTTCAAGCTCGCAGCTTACAACCTTGACGAACTGATTAGGTGGAAGAATACTTTCATGTGGTATGAAAGACACCATCTGCTATTTGCAAACTGACATGCAGTTGCAAACAGCTCCATGAAAAAAAAAAAGCATTTTAGAAAATAAATCTTCATGTCATCGTAATAGGGAGCAAATGTGGACACATTAAGTGAATAAATAAGGCAGCAGGCTCAATTTAGCGTATTCCAACACTACACGGATAAACACCATGTTGAATACGAGGGGGGATTATGTAAACCCTTTGCACAGCTTAACGCCATCTAAAATATTCTGCCTCAACAAGCAAATCATAAAATGCTGCTCTTCTTTTAATGTAAAAAAAAAAGAAGCAAAATTTCCACAATTTTTTTCCCGGCACATGATTTAGTGTCGCATAGACCTTTTAACGGCAACCCTGCAGCGCCGAAGCTGTGAAATGAGAAAGACATTTTTTAAGGTCACAGATGTTTAATTGCAATGATGTTATCTCTAATTAAACCAAATCGTCCTTGCCGAGCTGTGGTGCGCGGACAGGCTCTGCAATCTCTGCAGGGGTTTATGAGCCTTCAGCTCGCAAGAATAATAACCAAACCTTGTGAAATTGACATAAACATGTATGAACACTTCCAGGACCAATTAAAGGGGTCAAACAATCCCCAAAGATACCACTCAAACACCATCTCCTGGATTTAAAGCTTATAATAAGAAAAGGCAACATGATATCTTAGGATTCCTCCATGGTGAATTATATCATCCAATATCTCTCTCTCACAAAAAAAAACCCTTCCAGTCTCCCAATTTAACCGAATCAGACAGATCTGTGGCTCTAATTAGGAGCCTGAATAGCGCTCCGTCCTCCTCCATCACCCGAACATTTCCTTAGCTCTGTCCCCTCTGGAAATTAACCACAGCTTCACGCGTAAAACTGTCTCATTCAACCATCCCCACACGGGAAGAAAGCGCAACATTAAAGGTGTGTGTTCTACCGCTTAATGTCATGTGTGACCTATGTGAGATGTCTTCAGGCTAAATAAACCACAGCCAGTTTATTCCACATCTGCATTTATGACACAGGACACAGAGTAAAGCACATACTATACACACAAAACACATTGATTGTATAGTGGGTTTAGATCAGCCTGTTCGCACGAAAAGGCAAATAAATGCCACGATAACGCACGCAATAAATACGCCTTTCTTGATTTCCGCCTGTCTTTTGTACGTCATGTGGCCTGTACTGATTGCATTGTAAACACATCCGCGTATAAATGCTACGGTAAGAGTTAGTGACGTAGTATAAAAAGTGAGAAAGACCACTAATGTTGGGTGGGTCCAATAAACACTGGACTTATAACCGGGAGACCCGCGTTCGAGACCGTTGTTGACCGGCGTTTTGTTTTTTTGTAAGTTACATTAATGACGTTTGTTACATGGTTTCCGTATTTTATTCCGTACGTGTTTTACTTAGTTGGGGTAAGGGAAAACATCACGTAGGGCTTAAAATAAGTAAGTAAACTAAGTGGTTTTCTTGCCTAAACCTAACCGCAAATGCTATGCTAAACTGATGGTGCATTGTTATAACTATTTATGTGATTTTATTTTGTTTAGATTTCAAGTTCTGGGTGTTAATTATTTTGTGTGTGTGTGTTGTGTCTTGTGAAGAGACGGGGCTCCGCAGAGAGAAACGTTATCATCTCCGACCTGCGGGCGCAGTCTGGAGGCGATAACGTTTCTCTTCCTGCTTCAGCCCCGGCACCGACCCGCTCTTCCTGCTTCAGCCCAGGAAGGCTGAAGCAGGAAAAGCCAACACTAGGATCAGCAGTGATTCATGGAGAAACCTCCGTCAGGTCAGCTAACATTACTGCCAAGCAGGTGAAATATAGAGTGATATTGTGGTTTTAGCTGACGTGTGTCGCCTCACTGTTTTGAGCGATGCTCGTTCATGTCTATGTAGAGCGAGCACAAGCGCGAACCCGACGCTGACTTTGTTGATTTAACGGCCACAGGTGTCGCTGTTAACAAGCAATTCTGAAAGTTACAAATAGTCCCTTTAATATGACTCTATCTGCTTTTATACTGATTCAACAGCTACATAAACATTTTCACAGGAGGAACTCATCAGAGAGGAAGAATAACTAAATAAACTGCTCTTGGTTTCATAAAATACTCAGAAACATTGTAGTTAGTGGTGCTGATGCTGCACCCTCTCCCTCCTCTCTCTCTCTCCCTCCTCTCCCTCTCCTCCTCTCTCTCTCTCTCCTGGTGGTGATGTGTGTTCATGCTCCTCCTACAGCAGCTTGCAACCTGACCTGCAGGTGAGCAGTTCAGCTGTTTCCTCCTCCTCTCTCTCTCCTCTCTCTCTCTGTCCGGGTGGATCTGTAGCGGACTCTGTCGGGACTCACGGTCTGTCCTGCATCTGGTCCGTGGTGGATAAGAAGGCAGATGATCTGATGATGTGAACAAGCAGCAGTGTGGGCGTAAAGGTGAGCTGTCGGCTGGTTTTCTACTCTGTTACTGTTTGTTCAACACTAGTCAAGTAAAATGTGTTATCTCTCTTCTTCTCAGCCAGATCATGTGTTGGAATAGAGCAGTAATAATAAAAAATAGTTCATCTTTCATCCACAACCACTTTCATGCATGTCATTCTATAACACAGTGTTTGACTTTTAATTACTATTTGTGCTATTTTTCTTCTAATGTTCTCACTTCTGTAACACAGTCACAAGAGCTGCAAGTAATTCTTCTCAGTGGGGCTTCATTTGCTAATTAGTTTCTTGATTAATCGATTGATTGCTTGGGCTACAAAGGCAAGGCAAGGTTATTTATATAGCACATTTCATACTCAAAGGCAATTCAAAGTGCTTTACATATATAAAAGCAAGATAAAAGAGCACAAAGTGCATAAAGAATATAAAAGTATAAGTTTAAAAGAAAAAAAAATGAAAAGGATAATAAAAACAATTAAAAGACAGTAAAGTGCAGCATTTGATCAATTAAGAAAAGCGTCTGAGAACAGTTTTTGGTCTTGAGTCTAGATTTAAAAGTGGCTCCTGTTGGTGCATCTTTGATCTCATCTGGAAGTTTGTTCCACAGATGAGCAGCTAAAAGCAGCCTCACCATGTTTCCTTCTGACCTTGGGTACTTCTAATAGATGTTTTCCTAGTGACCTTAGAGGTCTAGTAGGTGTGTACTGCTGAAGCATGTCTGAGAGGTAATTTGGACCTACACCCTTTAGACAAAGAGTCGGAAAATAGTAAAAAAAAAAATGCCCAATGTGATCTCTTCCAAATTTTCATTAACCTTCATTTAACCAGGTTTAGACCCATTGAGATTAAAAAGCTCACACACATTAAAAAAACAATGGATCAGCTCCAACGTGCCATACCGCAAAAGTGCAGGGAAGCCATATAATCCTATTTCGATCAAAACAAGTACAGTTATCAATAGAGTCCATTTCTATAGATTTCACCATGCCTTTTAAATTCATTTAGAGTGACTAGGTCCTGGAGTTTGAGTTCATTTTGCAGGCTATTCCATGCAAATTGTGCAGAAAACATAAAGGTCTTCTTTCCCAACTCAGTCCGAACTCTGGTCATAAGTGTCCTGAGATCGTAACCCATAATTGCCATGTTTTCTGGTTATGAAGACAGATAAATAACAGGGAAGTGTACCCAGAATGGCCTTATAGATAAAAACATACCAATGGCTAAGCCGACGTATTGACAGAGCAGGACAATATACAGTTATGAGTGACGGCTCTACAGTTTGTAACAAACCTTACAGCGCCGTGATATACAGTATCCAACATATGGACACAATGGACTGATGCATTCCTGTAAAGCAGATCACCGTAGTCAAGAACAGGCAAGGACGTCGCTTCAACCAGTTTTCCTCTGACAGTATAAAGTCCTCACTTTATAAATGCTGCAGCCACAGAATGATTGGTATTATGATTGGTAAAATTAATGACTGAAATGATTACAGTTTTTCTCAAATCGCTTTGGCTCAATTCTTGAAGGAGAATTTTTTTTTTTCAAAACAATAAACTCTGAACAATTAGTTTGTTGTGCACAACAGATTGCATGTGTTCAGAGAGCCAGTACAATAGTCTGCAATTTTTATTTTTATGTTACAATTGTACAACAGTTACTAACAGTTATTGTGTGCAGATGATGCAGATTATTGTATTTAATGTGGATTCAAATGTATTTTTAGAGTTACATGCATGTAATGCCTTTAACTGTATTACATGTTCTCATATAGCACTGTGCTCTGTTTATTTTTTAACTCTTGATATTGTGTTTTACTTCATGTGACTGTGACATTTTTTTTTTTTAGTAGCATCGCAAGTATATTATTTCTTTAAAACTAATCTAAAAAAATAAGGAGATTCATTTCCTGTCTTTGTGTTTCCTCTCTCTGTGTGTCTCTCTTCAGTTCGCTATCAGAAGCTTGTAAACCTGACATGTGTACACCCAGTGAGACAGTAACCTGAGATCCGGCCCTGAGGGGAGCACCAGGATGCGTGCCATCGCCTCGCAGCTTTTAGGCAAGACCGGCGTCGGAGGCGGCCGTTGGAGCCCCGCTGCTGCAGCCTTGCTGCTCGCCCTGTGTCTTGGCTTCCCTCCCTCTGTGGCCACTTGCCCACCGTGCTGCCTTTGTGCCAGTGATATAATTTCCTGCAGCGGGTGCAATCTGTCCGCGCTGCCCTCTGATCTCCCGAGCTATGCCACGCGGTTGGACCTGAGCCACAATGCCCTCGCTGTCCTGCCCGTGGACTGGATCGCCCAACCGTTTGAGAGGCTCACCACGCTGGTTCTCGGCCGTAACTCCATAACCCGAATTGAGGTGAACGCCTTCGCCGTGACGCCGCATCTCCTCCAGCTGGACCTCTCTTCCAACCGACTAACGGCGCTGAACTCGTCCGTCTTCGCGGGGTTGAAGGAACTGAAAGAGCTGCTGCTGTTTGGCAACCAGATCGTCCAGATTAACCCGGGGGCCTTCAACGATCTTCACAGCCTGCAGAGGATCTACCTTTCTGGGAACAGGCTGACGGTTCTCCCCCTCGGGCTTTATTGGGAACCCGGAGGGCCTCGTAATCTGACCTTTCTCGATCTGTCATACAACAGGCTCTCTGAGGTGCCTGTCCAGATCCTGCTGTCTCTCTCCCGACAAGGTGGAATTTATTTGCAGGAAAACCCTTTGGGCTGTGACTGCGCTTTACTTGCCTTGCTGGAGTACTGGATGTGGAAACAATATCGCCCCTTGGTGGACTTCAGAGGTGAATACCCATGTAGAGGCGATTCAGGACAAGTGTCTGAATGTGGCCACCAGGTAGTTTCAGGTATGCCCCTTGAGGCACAGACTTACCAAGTAGAGCCTGGTCAATGGCTAAGCGTGCCATGTCCAGGGTTGGCCTCTCCAGCTCAGGAGGGGCTTGGGGTGTTCTGGGTTACCCCAAAGACTGTGGTGAATTCATCAACCAATGATCCGAGTGCCCACATAATAGTTTTCCCCAATGGCACCCTTGTAATCCGGGGAGCCCTGATGGAGGATTCTGGTATGTATGGGTGCGTGGCACCCCGTGGACGCCGCTATGACCCCAAAGAGTCTCCGGAGGTCAATTTGGTGGTCGGAAACTTAAGCACCGCCCCCGCCAGCGGCTTGGCACACGGCGGCAGCGGTGCCGAGCATTTCAACACGGCGTTCACCACCCTGGCTTCCTGCGTGGTCAGCATCATACTGGTGCTGCTCTACCTCTACCTCACCCCCTGCCGATGCCGGGATAAGCGGGGCGGGGGATCGCGAGGGTGCGGCGGACGAGCCTTCGTCCTCTGTTCGGACCCCAGAGAGGTAGAGTCAGGACAGCGGCGGTCAAACGGAAAGAGGGTGGCTTTCTTAGAGCCTCAGGCGGAGGACTCTGAAATTGGTGGTCCAAAAACGCCAGGGATGAATTTGGGTCAAATCACCACTGAGGGAATTCTCAAAAATGGAAGTAGGACAGTGGGACAGACCCTCACAGACTCTGCTCACATGGCATAGCACGGACAAATGACCTTTTGCACATTCTCGTATCCGTACAGTCTGAACCCATGTGTTTTGTTTTCACTGTCTCGTTTCAGTACACGATGAGAAAATCCATTTGATGTGAAGTAGTGTACTGTGATTTCTCGTGAAGTAGTTATGCACTGTAGGGTTTGGGTGTTTGGTCTGAAGCAGAATATGCAGTCCTTTTGTAGGCAACATTTCAATTATGTCTCGACTAAGTGGTTTCTGTTTTTTACATTAAGAGTTCATATGGAAATATCACCGTTACCGCGGGAAATTGTTATTGCAAAGATCACAAAGATTACATAAACGTGGGCTGTGTTTTAAATTGGGCTGAGTGGAATGTTCACACCTGATTTGATAAGCTGCTCGAGGCATCGGTGATCATTACTCAGTATGTGCTTTGTGAATGCTGCCACCACGGTGACCCTTGTTATTTTTAAACACCTGTCTCGTACTGTGGTTCATTTTCACAACATGCCGCTAATATGTGTGAAATTATGTGAACTTTGATGTTTTGCAGCGCACACTGTTTCTGCTACACACACCCTCTTTGAGTTACATAAATCAAATTTAACCCTGTGAAAGTTCATTTATCAAAAGCAAAGAAACACTACAAAGACAGTAGGTAGTAGTTTTGTAGGTTTCCGTCTAAAAGCAGACTTGTGTTTAGTCAGACAAAAATGCATTTGATGAACTCAAATGTGGTTCTCTTAAAGGGGTCATTCACTCAAATTACAAAAATAATGTTTTTTCCCTTACCCATAAAATATCTAGCCATGCAGAGTTTTAGTTTTATTTGCTTAGCTTTTGAGATATCAGTCTGAGATTTCTGTCTCCACCCCAATACGATGGAAGAGAATGAGATTTTGTTTGTGTTGTTCATAGCACTGAAAATTACATTTAAAGATGCATTAATCAACTTAAAATCAATCAAATGACTTTGTATGATATGAAAAGGTCACTCAAACTGACAAACAAACTAAGAATTATAACACACCTCTACATTTCTCCTCAGCTCTCCGTAGCATTTTAGCATCTTTCAGCCCATTGTTTTGGTTTTACGGGCTCACAAATTTAATGTTTTGGCAAAAAGCACTAATAAACCACTGTATGCTGTCTGCTCACAGAGTTAGCAACTAACTTGTGAAGAAAGTCAATCTAGTTAAACCCAAATGGCAGAGCATTTAGTGGCTAAAGAGCCAAATATTTCCCAGAGGAGTTGGTGGAGACCAAAACAGAGCTAAAAGGAGAGTTAATATCGGACTTACATCCACTAGGTGTCCAGGGACATGACTCCAAATGAATGCTAACGTTGCTTTGTGTCTGCGGGATGTGTAGACAACTATTTGCTAACATGTTCTGCATTTTAACTTTATCAGGTAAAAATCAGTGTCGCCAAGAGGCTAAAACAATCTATTAATAATGTTTTATAAAAATTGCATTCGGATTATGCATTGCCTGGCAGAACCAAAACATTCTCACTCTGAACTCGTCAAATACCGATGCTTGGTCAGTGGTCCTGCGCATCAAAATATGACGCTCTAGGTACCCCTTTAGTGTCAGTTTTGGACGTGTCAGTCAGTTTCTCCTCGTTACATGCATAGTGTCTTTTCAAAATAAACTGTGTTCACAGGAAATGTAGAGTTTCCGTCCCATACATGCATACAGTCTTTTTTCAAAATAAACTTCCTACGTAGGTTTACTTGCGCAACAATAGTACTTGGTTAGGTTTAGGCAACAAAACCACTTGGTTAGGTTTAGGCAACAAAACCACTTGGTTAGGTTTAGGAAAAGATCGTGGTTTGGGTTACTATTGGACTTACATTCACTAGGTGGCCAGGAACAGGACTCCAATTGACTGCTAACGTTGCTTCGTATCTGCTGGATGTGTAGGCAAGTGTTTGCTAACACGTTCTGCATTTTAACTTAATCACATTTTTGTTTACAGCTTGTTTCACTGCCCCTAAGTGGCTAAATAAATCTATTAATAATGCTTTAAAAAATTGCATTCGGATTATGTTTTGCCAGGCTAAACCAACACATTCTCACTCCCAAATCGTTAAATACCGATGCTTGGTCAGTGGTCCTACACTTCAAACTATAGATACCCCTCTAGCATCAGTTTTGGACATGTCAGAGTTTATTTAGACACTATGCATGTAACAAGCAGAAACTGACTATTTGACACTCAAGCAGGCTGGACACTTGTCAACCTGATCTTTGTTCATGCTGTCAGAAACAGATTTCCCTGCTCACCCTCCACCTTGTTACACCGCAGCTTTACCAACAGCAGATTCTCATCCTTATCGGTTCAGACAGGAGGGTTGTTTGGGCTCGGCGATGAGGCCCCAGTCAGCCCATGTTAGTGTCACAGAAATCAAAAGGAAGGTTGCCAGCTCGCCCCGAGCCCACCGTGACCCACATTCCTCTGACCAACCTTTGTTTGATTGTTTTGTGTGGAATCATTTCCAAGGTGCCAAGAGTCTTGCTAAAGTTTCCTTGGCCTTGTTTTTAAATGCTAACTTCTTACATGTTTTCTGTTCTATTCAAAAGCGGGATGAATTTTAAGTAGAGCAGTGAAGGTAAAGCTCACAACAATGACTGAATATTTGCAGGTATTAAATAAAAATGTTTAAATCCGGAGGATGAGTGTGTTCTTTTATCCCTACAAGTTGTATTGGACTTGTGTAGTATCTATTTTCATCATGTTTGGCTCCCTCTCCGGGGAGCTGGTCAAATCTTTTTTTGGTATTACGCTGAGCTTAAATGAAAAGAGGCAGTTTGGGTGAAAAACGAAAAGTAGTGTTACATCAGAAGGATTTAAGGATGACAAATAACCTCTTAGCGAGTCAACAAATCGCATTTTCAAAAATCCTCTTACAAGCCTTTTCGATGGGAAAAAAAAGCCCAAAACCCCTTTTAAAACCTTCTTTTTCCTGTGTTGATCAGGGCTTCTCAGAGTGGAAAGGCATTTGATAGGAACGTACACGAAGCGAGGACATGAAGAGCTTGTTACGACATCATGCTTTCAACAGGCCAATGGCAGGTGTTAAATAGAGACGTCAGGTAGTGGTCCCATTAGGACTAATTTAAGCGTCCTTCGCCTCTCACCGTGACGAGGTGCTTTTCACAGGTCAGTGCTATGACATCTGGAGTGTTGTCAGTCCAGTGGAGAAAACTTGATTTCCCCATTCCAGTTAGCAATTTATAGTATTTGTAATAGAAACGGCACATCACTCCAACACAACCCTAACTCTTATTTATTGCCTTCATTTATGCATTGAAATAACGGAGCACTTTCTCCAGACAGTCTCTCCTGGAAGCAACCTCGTCTCCGACAAAATTACAAACCCTGCTTGCTTTCTCACTTCAACTCACCAATCATTGCAGGAAGTGGTTGTTAATGTTGGATTGTCGGTTTCAGAAAGTTGCCGAAATTGGTCGGATGTAGCCTCCCCAGTTCCGACGTTGGAAAGGTGTTGGAGAAGGTGGTTTCCGAAGCTATTTAACCATCCAACAAGCACTTCTGAGGGAGTATAGAGTGCTCCAGGGGTGACGTATTTTTGTCGGCCAACCAGGAAGTTAGCATCGCCCTACCTCGACAAAAAGCCGATGTGATTTTTTCCATTGGGTTTTGGATTATTGCAGAAAATATACTCTGTGGCAAACACACGTTTATGATTTTTACATTTTGTTCAGCCAAATAATCTCCACAAATGAACAACACTTTAATGATTTTTGTAATTTAGTAGCAGCGTACTGTGGTAGTACTGGTAGTACTGGTTGTAGCCCCAGTAGGTGTAATAATAGCAGTTTATTGAACTCTTTATTTTATATAATAAATCTGAAAATTCTCCTGAAATCTGCAAAAAAATTAATAGACAAATACAGTGCGACACCACAGAGGCGTTTAATCTCCTCTGTGCCCAATATAAATGTAGTAATTTCCTGACTATCCATAATTCAAATGCTGGAGGAGTGTAATGGATGTGTGGGTTGAAATAGGAACATTAATATGAACACATCCAAGACGATGGGACCATTTAGAAAATTGTTTAATTAACCTGATTTTATTAATGTTGGCCTCTTAACTGTGCGGCCCATCCACCATGTTCTGAGATCCAAGGATATGTAACGCGAAAAGACATAATGTGATCTTTCAAAAATACTGGTGACCCTGGAGACATAAGAAAAGGTTACTTATAACTAAAACCTTCAATCATGCAGCACATCCTGCAAAAATGATCTTGTCAAATATTCTTACAACTTGCATCAAAAATTAATGCCATTTGATGGCGACTTCCTCTGTTTTACAGCACATTACAGCGTAAGGAAGTGTAGACATTTGGAGCATGTGCAACCCCAGTGGGATTATAGTGCCGGTAGCACAATGTTGCATTTATGGATACTGTTTGTCAGCATTTGTTTCATTTTTCATAACAAAGAAAAATCATTGGGAGTGAAGTATTGACTCTATAAAAAATGCAACGGATAAATAATTGAAAGCAGCAGGTGAAATGTATGGCATGCTTACAGTTTCTTATAGATGTCATGCTCTGCAGAGCTTGTACCACATATTTTACAGAGGTAAAAAAAGGGATAACGCAGACAGAAATCCCATTACCTGCAGGATGGAAACGCAATATATCCAGCGCACCTCTCGTGAGTTCTGTAATAATTGTAAAAAGCTTCTGCTTGACAGTGTACTGGCTGCATCAATAAGGTGGGGAGAAATGTTTCAGGATTACAGTGGGAGAGTTTATTACATCCTGCAGCAGGGTTTTGTCATGCATTCGAGATGGACTTTCTTATGCAGCCCGATCGCACAGCAGTTCGTGAAATAGTCTCAAAATGGAATGTATTGATTTGTGTACATAGACAGAAATTTTTTTTTTTGTGATGGTCAAAATCAATTCGTATTTAACCGGGAACCGGGAAGTATAAAGAGAGTCAAACACAGCGTAGGGGAGGAGGTCGGGTTGATGGACCACAAGTCAGAGTTGATTTATTTGTCACATAACTTCCGCATAACTTAACTCAAACCACAATCTTTTCCTAAACCTAACTCAGTAGTTTTGTTGCCTAAACCTAACTAAGCATTTTTTTGCCAAGTAACTTCCGCACTTAAGTTACACCACTTCCGGTGTTATTTCAACTCAAACCGCGACCTTTTCCTAAACCTGACTAAGTAGTTTTGTTGCCTAAACCTAACCAAGTCGATATTTTCCTAAACCTGACTAAGTAGTTTTGTTGCCTAAACCTAACCAAGTCTATCTTTTCCTAAACCTAACTAAGTAGTTTTGTTGCCTAAACCTAACTAAGTCGATCTTTTCCCAAACCTAATTAAGTTTTGTTGCCTAAGCCTAACTAAGTAGTTTTTGTCAAGTAACTTCCGCATTTAAGTTACGTCACTTCCGGTGTTATTCCTACTTAAACCACGATCTTTTCCTAACTAACTAGGTAGTTTTGTTGCCAAGTCGATCTATCCTAAACTTGAGTAGTTTTATTTTGAAAAGACTGGAGTGGAAATTGACATAGCTGGAGATTCGTAGGAAAACGCACTAAAAATAAGTCGTGCAGAGCGTCACGAGAAAAAAAAAGGTAAATTTGTGTCTATGTTCACAAATCAAATAATAATAAATATTAAATTGCGTGACTATTTCACAAACTGCTGTATCAAGACAGTTTTTTAGGTGAATACTGTATATGCAATCAACAAAGTTGAATTTAAGGAGTACAAAGGTCATAATTAAAAGCGCTTGAACACCATTTTTGCAAGCTTAGACTGATGAAATGCTTGAGACCAGAACAGTAAGAACTCAGGAGAGAGAATGGGAGTTTCATCAACTAATATGCTTTAGTTTAAGGGGCATATCAGTGAGAGTGGAGGAGGCAGACAGAGGAGGGAGTGTGATTCAGCGCTGAGAGAGAGTGATGTGAGCTATTTGGTGAAGGGATGAGTGCTCAGCCCACAATGAGATAGTGAGGAATGTTAATGTTATGACTGTAGATTAGCGCCAGACTAACTTGATGTTGTAGATATGTAGGATGATCTTTACAAAGCCGCAAAATAAAGGAGTTGGGACTGGGTGGTATTGATTGTGAGCTCATATCGCACCTCATTAAAATGTGCAATTTGTGGAGCCGTGTGCTGCAGGCAGCGTTGGAGAATTGACTTGGAGTCACAGGATGCACAGCACATTACCTGTGAAATTGCCAGTGAAATCTCTCTGACTTGAAGGAGCAAACATCCGTGCAGCTTAAGTGGGCAGAAAGCAGCACCAGCACCTGCCACGTTTGGAAGACTCAATGCCAAAAATGACGCCATTTAAAATTGGCTTTTTCCACCGAAAAAGGACGGTGAATCAATTTTTTTTTAAGCTGACGTCTCATTGTTGATTTGAAGATCTCACGTGGCTCTTAAGCTCGGTAAAATGAGCTGTGTGTTTCCCAATAATCAAGGTAATTTGAAAAGCAGGGATATTTCCTCTGAGGGGAAAAAAGAGAAGGTCATGTACCGGGGCTAATGACTGCCATGAATAAAGCGAGATAATTTGCAATCAAACGCTAATGATGGCAGCACAATGAAGGGTAGAGGAACTCAGGAGAATTTTTTGGCACTGGAAGCTTTGCAAGTCATTTAGCCTTATTTCACCACAGGCTTCCTGGTTATAACCATAGCAGTTACCTCCCTTCCACCCATACTTTACTTATAGTCTAAGGTATACAGTAAGATATAGATTTCTTGGCAATGTTTGTCAAGTACCAAGCAGAGACGTCAAAAGTGTCTGGTTGTTAGGGATTTAAACAGTAAAAGGAAAATGCTTAATGCGTATTTGTACGACCGACCCGTGGCTGATCCACTTTGTTATAATCCAAAGCTGTTGCTTCTTGAAATCAAGTGTGGCTTTTTCATGACTGTTACTTAACCTTTTGATGCAGCTTTCATTTCCATTGAAACCGAGCAGACGCTAGATAGCGTGTTGTCCTTGAGAACTGAATACACTGAATAAAAAGTATTCATATTCTTTGTCATAAAGCTCTTGTGGCGGCCCACGCGTCTGGCTTCCTCTGCTGTTTTGTTGTTATCTTCTTGCAGGAGGCTGAGTGGATCATCAGAGCAACTGGTTGCACCTGAGGTGGGAGGTGGCCTAAGGTACAAAAGGGCTGCTGGCCCATAGTTATGAGAAGACCGGTTCTTTTAATGCCGGCTGCACAAAAATCAAGCCAATTTTGGGCCTGATTCCCCCCTTCCGACAATCGTCAGCAAAGCACCGATTTTTTGATGGTTCCAAAGATGTCGTTATGTGTGAGGTCTCTCATCTTTTCAACATCTGTTAAGATTTGATAAATCTTTTAGTGTGGGCCAGCCTTAAGTAACCCTGTTTGTGATGTTCACCCGCCACTAGCGAACCGACTCACTAACGTTCAACAACTTGTTCTTCAGCTCATACACGAAGCAGAGAGGAAATGGCTCGCCTTCGGCTGCATTCATTCAAAATCTAGCAACACTGTACCTTGCACGGAGGCGTTCGGAGTTAGTTGTGTGTTTATTTGTGTTAACTGCTGTGAAAACATCAGAAAATAATTTCTCTGATTCGCTGCTTTGTTCTCACTAACGCCGCTCCCTCTCTTCATTCACTCTATAGCTCGCTCGATCATTCATATTATACCTTTAAAGGTTAACACAAAACAAACAATGGAGTGGGTAGATCAGTAATGAAAGCAGTGCACGGACGTGTCATGTGTGCAAAATCAATGATGCAGGGTGAATGCCAGCTGTAGGAAGGGAGAGACAGAGTGAGCACAGGGCCCAGCTTATAGCCTGGAAGGCCCAGGTGTACTACATCAAGCTGACAACCCTCCTACGGCCGCCAGGTGACCGCTGAGCCTGGCCAGACAGAGTTTGGCAGAACATGTTAGAATTGTTAGCAGGGGTGTTTGTAAAAAATATGAATTCATTGGAGGATGAAAAGGCAATTTTTCAGCTTATTGTTGTCGGCTTTTCTGGACCGCAGCTTCATTGTTTTGTTTCTGTCTCACTAGTCTCATTAGCGGGTTCAGGCTGGTGTTTTCAGTGAAATAGCTCTGATGAACCCACTGACACTACCTGCCAAACAGCAGACAGACACAGCAACTAGCTGGTGAAAAGGGCCAGTGTGTAGCATTACAGGGGATCTATTGGCAGAGATGGAATATAATCTTTAATGATAACAATGTTCTCATTAGTTTATAATCACCTGAAATTAAGAATTGTTGTGTTTTCGTTAGCTTAGAATGAGCCCTTCATGTCCTGCCGTCTGAATTCCATTGCTCCTAAAGTTGTTTTATTACAACCCGTTCTCAACAACAACAACTCCCAACCCGTCAAATACCACCGTTTGGTAAGTGCCTCTCAGCATTGGAAACCAACGCACGGAGGCACCCTTTAGCGACAGTTTGTGACTAACCGGGCTTTCAGCTAACTCCAATGTAAGCAGCATATTATTCGACAGTCAGACCAAGTGACGTAGTATTAATAGCACAAGAGTCCGTTCAGGGCGCGCGGTAGGGGCGGTGAATGGGTCAAACAAACACAACTCTTTCAACCCGGTGACCGCTGTTTGTGTCCCGTGTGAAACTAAAGGTAACGTTGACTTATTTTGTTACATCAGGTTTTGCACTCGGTGGCCCAAATTACCGCAGTCTTGGAAAGGGAGGAGTGAGTGGAGGGGTACTCAGTTGGTTGCAATTTGCAACCACACCACTAGATGCCGCCAAATCAGATATACTGTCCCTTTAAGAGAGAGATATTTCTCTCAGGAGTGGGTGGAGACCAAAACAGAGCTATAAGGAGAGTGAATATTGGACTCATGTTCAAGAATGCATTGAATGCGGTTATATAAATGTATGCCAATAGCCAGGTAATCACACCCATCCTCCTTCAGGGTTGTTGATTTTAGAACCTACAATAAAGCCCAGTGCATGCTGGTAAATGTAGGCACTGTGGCACAGAGTTAATGAACAGCAGGAGACCGTTTACTGAGTCAATTTTACTACTTTTAGTAAACCATATACTGTAGACAAGCATTTATCTTCTATCTGACCATTATTGTTTTATAAACATAGTTATTTGATTCAGTCTTTTATGCTACAGTAGGTGCTCGCTGCTGTGAACACTGCACTTATTCTTATGTATGTAAGAAAGCCGTATTGGCCTTCAGCAGACAATTACAGCTACTCTAAGACGGTAAACCCCCTCTTCCTTCACTGTGATGAGACAATAGGAGACGTGAAGCCTTAATACTGAAGGGACAAATGGATGAAATGCGGCGGCCGCAGATAACGGCAGCTGATGCTGACCCAGATTCCATGGGAAAGAAGGTGAAAGGGGCGTCTTATCTCCAAAGTAATTTCCTCCGTCTCGGAGGCAGGCGGTGACAGCTTTGGCCTTAAAATTGCCTGATCAAATATTTCAGCGCGGATGTTGGGTCACTAGTCTGGGCAGGATGTAAGCTGCTCCCCATATCTTCAACATGTTATTGAGCCTTATTATCTGTCTGCTGTTGCACACTGGGAATGTGTGTGTCTGGATTACCAAAATGGTGACCACCAAAATGACCTCACAAGGGTAGAGTACATGAGATGTACTTAGTTTGAAGGACTTTATCATTGTTTCTGTATGAAGAGAGCACTTTAATTAAGTATACGGAGTAATACGGATTAAGATAAAGGACATTTTAAGGTTAGGATCATGATCCAAGGTTAACATAAAGATTAAATTCTTGTGGTTATAATTGATATCTTTATATTAATGCTATAATGGATCACATGACAAGGGGTTGCTCGCAGTGAACCTACAGAGAATTATCACTCGACTGGACTTCCGCTCAGCTTTACAGTATTTTAGCTTTTTTTTCTTTTTTTGGGGGGTTTTACAAGTTTACTGTTTTGGTTTAGTCTCATTGCTCTAATACAGTAGCCGGCAGCTGTTTTAAGCGAAAAAGCATCCAAACCAACCACAACCTGCATACATACTAATCCAGCCCGGTCGCATGAAAAGGCGCGTGAATGACACGATAATGCGCAAGGCAAAGGCAAATGCGTGCAATGAGAACGGCGTTCTTGCGTTTGACGTGTCATTTGTACGCCATGTAGTCTGTAATGAAGAAAAAGTTGTCCATGTGGGAGTATTACATTGTCTTGGAGAAAGATCCGCTACAAGAACGTTAATGTTCAATGAAAAAATTAAGCAGTAAAACAATGACTTACAAGATTTATTAAAAACAATCACTGTGGTCTGAATGCGAATGAACCTCGGGTGAGCAGATTGCAGCAGCATGTTGGGGTCGCTGCATCATAGTCTCCGCTGTGGGTCCATCCAGCCGCACAGCTGAGGCAGCGAGCAATGAAATACATTTTCAAACAGCTTACCTATTTTTTTATATAATTAAAAAGATGTCTTTGTTTTCTGGCACTAAAGGGAAATAAAAAACAGCAAAAAGAAAATAAACAAAAACATCAGTATTGGTATCGGCCCAGAGTTTTGCATCAGTGCATCCTTACCTGTCTTTCATTCATTGGTTCAGTGGTGGTGATGACAAATGACTCAAAAGTCAAAACTCACATCAACAGGTAGTCCTGTGACTTCAGCTCTCTGTTTCTCAAAGTAGCGTAGGAGTCAATATATACTGATTTTAAAAATGAATGCAGATTTCTTTTCAACTTTAAAGTTTAAGTTAATAGTCACTGCAAGTGTAGTAATCAGTCTGTGTGTGTATAAACAGTATAGTGATCCTGTGTGTGTGTGTGAAAGAATAACAATGAAAGAGCCTGAAAGAAAAAAGAGAGGGAAATGGAAAGACACTGAGAGAGAAAGAGAAACAGAGGGGGAAGAGGAAAAAGAGAGAAAGAGAGATGGACTTGTCAGCTGCGTCGCCCCGGCAACCGCAGCCAGGAAACAGCAGGAGTGTTTATTTTCATGTTTTTTCTTTGTTTTCCTGGCATGTGGCGGCGATGATCCAGGATGTGACATCGGGGCCTTGCTCTCTCTAATGTCTGCGAGTGCAAACAATCTGCCAGGCAGCTTACAAGCAGCGCTCGTTATCTCAAATTTGGAGCCAGGCAGCTGGAGCCGTGATATTTAAAGGAGGCAGGCTTCTGGCACGCGGGTGATTCATCTGCAAGGCGTGTAGGTTACGAAGGGGAAGAAAACACGTGCCGGTCACCATAGCTTTCTGTCTGTTCTGTTTAAGCCTCTGATGGACGCAAATGTTCCACAGAGGGATTTGTGACAGAACCGGTATCTGAACACAGAAATATCTGAGCAATGAGAGAGAGGGAATTACAGCATGTGTGTGTTGATTTAAAGCTCAACTGGACCACCACGGGAGGCTCATGATTTACAATTTTAATATAACATAACTCTTAACAAAACAAAGTTGAATGCATCACATGAGATGAGACAGAAAGACAAATATTTAACCATGAATAATTGCATGATTATCCATAGTTAATCAGGATTAATTGCAAATAAATGGCACATTTTTTTATCTAAAATATACTTTAAAGGAAGATTTGTCAAGTATTTTATTCAAATATGCTGCTTTATACAAATGTATGTATATATTTATTATTGGGAATCAATTAGCAACACAAAACAATGACACATACTGTCCAGAAACCCTCATAGGTACTGCATTTAGCATAAAAATATGCTCAAATCATAACATGGCAAACTGCAGCCCAACAGGCAACAACAGCTGTCAGTGTGTCAGTGTGCTGACTTGACTATGACTTGCCCCAAACTGCATGTGATTATCATAAAGTGGGCATGTCTGTAAAGGGGAGACTCGTGGGTACCCATAGAACACATTATAAAAAATCTCAAGTTGCGTTAATGTGTTAGAAATTAGTGCTGATAAAAAAAATTTGCGTTAACACGTTATTATCACATTATTATCACGTTAACATTGACAGTCCTACTCTTTACAAAACAAAGTTGATTGCATCACATGAGATGAGACAGAAATAAAATGACTAAAACATTCAATAAAATGAAATATGCAAAACAATATACAATGGAAAAAAATTAAAGTGCAAACTAAGATTCAATTAGATTTTAAAGCACGACATTTACACAAAGGTATATGGCTGCCTTTCCTCCTTTCCTTTTTTACAAGTCCAGCAACTGCCTAAAGAAAGTAAAATACAATAAAAGAGATTCCAGTAGCAGCACAACGCTGATTAAGCCGGTCACTCAGAGCCTGGGGATGTGCCACACTGATGGACGAATTAAATTAAGTTTGCTCCAAAAAGTTCGGTAGTCTGTGGCAGAGTAATATCCACTAAGTCCAAAATTAAATGTTTGTGTGTGAAGGTTGGTTTGTGGGATGAGACGTTGGTGGAATTGAGAGGACAGCAGGTCAAGACGGCACAGATTGGTTTTTTTATTTGGCCGTTGCGCAGAGTAATAACTCCTGCCGTTCCAAATCAAAGAGATGCCTGTGCTAAAGGGTTTTTTATTGAACAGCTGCTTCTTTAAATTGATCAGGTATCCCCAGTTAGAATCTCTGGGGCCTGAAAAGTGAAGCCAATGCTGAAGTGCCTTGAACTTGCATTCTTTCTACTAGCCAGCAGGGGGCGACTCCTCTGGTTGCAAAAAGAAGTCTGATTATATAGAAGTCTATGAGAAAATGAGCCTACTTCTCACTTGATTTATTACCTCAGTAAACATTGTAAACATGAGTTTATGGTCTCAATCGCTAGTTTAAAGTCTTCTTCAATACAGCATGATGTTCATTTAGTAAATTATGGTCCTATTTAGAGTCAGATAGATCATAAAGCAGGGGATGCTTTAGGGGCGGGGCTACCTTGTGATTGACAGGTCACTACCACAGCGTTGTCCGGTCTGGGAGTTGTTTCACAACAGTCTTTTTTCAGTTCATGAAAGTTAATTCTAACCTTTTTGGTCGCCTGAAAATATCTTATGCAGCATTCGGTTGTACTTAGCTCCACCCTCTCGTGCCACTTCTGGTTCTAAAAAAACAATATGGCAACGGCCGAAATGGTGAACTCAAGGCTTCAAAACGACAGTGCACAAATGGGTGACGTCACGGTGACTGCGTCCACTTCTTATATACAGTCTATGGAGAGACTATGTAGCTTAGGGATAATTCTATATGGATTCGTCACTATGAGCAACACCTAGCCCATTACACATTGATTCATTGTTAATACAAAAGTATTGATCAGTGCAGCTTTAATTACGGCAATATGGCAGCTAGATAAAGAGGCCGAAATGGCAACACAAGGTACCTAAAAATTAATTTGAGTACCCAGAAATCCTGTCAAGTTCTGTCATAGAAATGAGAAAAGCATTTCTGATTCTTACATAGAGCCCCTTTAAAATGCTTTTAGGATATTGTTTTTGGATACCGACATGCATCTGATCCCTTTTCTATACAGCAGTAAGGTGAGAGGTCTGTCCATTCAACATTTAAAAGACACCATCAGTTTCCAGCGGTGGCAAAGTCAGTCCACATTTCCCCTCTTTTCTTTTTACACTACACACTCGTCCTTCTACCACACCTCAGCTCGCCTCCATCGAGCTGCCAAAATGCGGGATATGAGGAAATGTCAGATGTTATCCCCTGACGGCCTTACGTAACTCCTGAGCGTGTGTCAGGGATAATCCTCTTAGGGAGGAACCCTTAATAGGAAACAAAACAGTGTTTGCCTCCTCTGTCCCCTGCTTTTAATAATCAAAATGGAGTTTGCGTGAAGGCCGCTGCACCAGAGTAATCCATGCAGGAGGACAAGCCCCCTGCTCTCTCTAATCTATGATTATTTGTATGTTCAAAAAATGAGCAGATAGCGATAGATGTTGTGTAAACAGATGTGTTTGGGTATTAAAATGCATCTGCGGGGATGTCCCAACACAAGCCAGTGGCATTTTTTTGTCGCACAAAATGTAAAGAGGTGAAGCAAATCCACTCGTACAGACTGGTGTTTAAAAGCATCATTGATTTTCCTGCTTACCAGTGGAGAACTCATGAAATTACACGGTTGGGAAGGCAGTGGTGTGCTTCATCGTAAATCACGGAGTGATAAGGATGATTGTAAAAAAGTACTTATCTGCACTGAGGGGGAAAACAAACTGGTCGGCCTTGAGGCCAGCTGCTCAAATCTTAGTTTATATTCAGACAAAGAGGTGGTGAAGTTGAAGGATAGTCGACACATTTCCAACTGAATTCCCTCAAAAAATTTAGTTGTATTTCTCTTTCTCTATGTACAACTTGGAAAAAGTAGTGCTGTTATTATTATATTATTATTATGAGAAATATGACAATAAATCAATGTGAAAGTGTGCTGCTGCTGCTGAAGTGCAACCAAGCACTCTGCCCCCCTCTGGTGGTGTGAAAGAGAATCACCGGTTTGGCTCATCAACCCAAATCTTTTATCCAGAGGCAGTAGTATAATAAATAAATAAATACATAAATAAATAAATAAATAAATAAAATCGTATGTTACTAAAGTCCTCATTATTTATTTTGTGAATTTGGGGATTTTTTTTTTTTTTTAGAAACAAGGAATAGTTCATACTCAATAATTGTAAACCTCCATTTATAAGCTGACTAGTTTTATGTCAACAAAAGATAAAACAAATAAAAGCTTATGCATTTTCTCCCGAGATTTTTTTTTTATCTAACAAAGTAGAGGAGGCTTTGAATCAGCATGGACTTTTTGTTGGGGAAGAAAATTTACACAATAATATGAAAAATCTCAGTATGTTAAAAATCCTGGCTACGGTCCTGCTTTTACCTGGATATAATTAAAAAGAAATCTGCCATATGTCAGTGCAAAATGCCTTTACTCTCAGGGGTAAAAAAAAAAAAAAAGAGAAAAGATATTGGTTTGAAACTATCATGATGTGGAAAACACATGAGGAATATTTAAGGTGTTGTTTATTTTACTTATTTTATTTGCTCGTTTATTTTTTCATGGAAGAATACAATAAAAATATATTAAATAAGATATAATAAAATAAAATAAAATATATGAAAAATAAAAAAAACATAAGTCTAAAACAAATCTTGATGTTTGTTTTTTCATTACGTATATTGGAGTGGTCCTCACTGGATTTTATATTATTAATGTCATGTTTTGTCACTGTGCAACATGGTCGACTGTAAAATCGTCATAGTTTTATTGGTAACACGCTGGTATTTTATACTTCTATAATTTCCCAAAAGAATTGCTCGTAATTTTCAAGAAGTTTCCTGGAAAGGACTATTTAATCTGGTACTAATTGTAGGGAAAATACAAATATTCTAAAAGTAAAGTAAATATTTATTATCTATTTATTCTTGGTAACCGTATTCGCCATATTTGTTGAGTTGTATGCTTGCTGGTGGACATATCTTATTTTTTTACTACCAAATTGTATACTTTTTTTCAAGGCTTTGAAACTAAAAACCTGTAAAATAAAGCCTTACCATTTAATTTAGCTAGATTTTTCTTTATTTTGACTTTGTTGGTTTTTTTTTTTTTCTTTTTTGACAAAATGTCCAGACTAGGGAGGTTGAAATTGTTGTCAAGGTTCCTACGTACCAACTCCACTTGACTCCATAAACTTGTTGACAACGCTGAAAAAAAACACACAGTCAAGTCAAATTTCTTTACAATAAATAATGTTTATTACTGCAGTTATGAATCTTAATTCAAATGTAAAGCATTTCCCATTTAAGCCGACACTGCCACAGCTTTTTATAGAATAGATCTCTAAGTAACTTTTTATTGATGGGATTGCTGTGCAAGCAATCCCATCTCTGTTCATCTCAGTCTCTCTTTATTGGTGGGATCGCTGGGCAACAGCTGCAATCTCATCTATCTTCATCTCAGTTTCCCTTTATAATCCTTATTCTTCTTCAACGCTGTTTAACTTCATTCAAAATTCAAAATATTCCGTTCTTTTATTTCATCTTTCATACTTTACGAAATATTCAATGTTTTTCTTGCTAATTAGGCTTCTTTCCTGACTTCTGTGAAGGCTCCTTGGGGGATTCTTAACTGACGAGTCATGGACCTTTGAACAATTCTTACAGATATATGATATATATTGTATGATATATGTTTAGTACCAACTGCTTTAACTTTTTGTGTTTCTCCAGGGGGCTCTGAAGTATGCAGGATTTTCTAAATAAAAGTCCCCAGACGGAAACAAGAGCTTACCGGTGATGGCACTCAAGTAGGCTGATAGATTTTCAAAATAAAAGCCCCAAAAGGTGACAAAGGCTCACAGCTTCCTGGCTTTCTGAGCACTCAAGACATTCAAAATAAAACTAAGGGAGTTGAATGACACCTCAACTCCTCCATACACATAATTTCAACACCTTTCACTTATCACACTATATTTTGCTCTTTTCTATTATTCCAACTCTTCATACTCCTTCATACAAAGTTAAGTCAGCAATTAGCCCCCCAGCCATTTATCAAGCGATGCTGGTCAGCTCCTGGTTATACATGAAGCAAATGCATTCCAGCTTCCAGCTTTTCAAGCAATGCACTTTCTTCCATCTGTCCAATTTTCAGCTGCCAGCAATCCCACCACAATTTTTCTTCATAAATTGCATTAGTTTTTATTGCACTACACTATAGCAGAGCAGATGGCCTGACATTCATTTAAATATCTGTATTTACAATAAAGCAGTATGAGATCTCCTCAGACGAGGAGAAATGTAAACAGGGTTTGTCATTCAGTAAGCTCGGTAAAGTTATTTCTCTCGTCTAAATCGAGAATTTTTTTTTGTAAAAGTTTAGTTCTCGCTCGAAATCTACATTCAGGATCTGAAGACATACGCTGTTGGGAGTCCAAAGTGGTAGAAACTATCTGGAGAAAACAAAAAAAAGGTAGCAAAACCCCACTGCCAAATGTTCAAGAGGACACATCCTGTTATGAATGCAGACACATTGGGCCCCGTGGTCACACTGTGGGCCGGCTGGATGCAGTTCATCAACTGTCCACTAGGAGGAGGTGCTGGTCTGACATGGCAGGAGGAAGGCATGAGGGTCCAGTATCATGCAGGAAACCCAGTCTCCTCTCCTTCCTCCACTGTGCAATGAAAACCAGCTGATAACCTGGAAATAAGAGAAAGTACATGACAAACATAGAGCGTTATACTTAAATGTTTGAATTTCTTTTTTTACACAGTAAAAGTTTTATGATGCAGCAACTCTGAGAGGCACAATGTTTGTCACATAGTACAGAGTAAAACCAAACACAAGTCATGAACAGGACTGATTAATCTCTTTTACAAACTGTTTCTGAATCTGCGTCTGTACCAGTTGGTGCATTCAGGGCCATTCCTTGTGATGGGCCCTTTCTTTCTTCTTCTTCTCGTTTTTCTCCTTCTGCAGTCTGTCCAGCTCGGCCTCGTACATCATCTCCTGGATCAGGTATTTCTCTCTGCGCATTCTGTCCCGCAGGTCCTTGGGGAGGTCGGGGATCAGGTACGCGATCAGGGTCTTGATGGCAAAGACCATATGCTGCAAAAAGACAGAGTATGTTATCGCAAACACCAGAGCCATATCTCCACGATAAAAACAACCCAAATACTAAAGAGATAAGGTGGAAAAAACTGATTAATTTAATAACTCACTAGCTGAGTTTCCATTCAATTGTCAAGCAAACTTTAAGTTTTGAAATGTTGCAAAAAAGAAATGTGAATTAGGTGCTTTTCAATCGACTGGCCTGGAAGAAGAAGTACCTTTGATTTTATAAAGTTGATATGGCCAATGTGGTGGCAAACAGTAGCTAATTTACAGGGGAAATATCTGCAGTGTGGTGATTTTCTGTGGGTTTGTCACTACAAGCAGCACCTTTAACATCCCACATGGTCATTTAAACCATTGTTCATATGCAAATATCATTTAGTGCAGTTTTAATTGTTTTTAAAAGTGGCTTTTTGAAATGTAAATGTGAATTAGTTACTATGTGACTATGTGAGCCAAGTTAAACGAGACTAATCTGAACCATCTGTGTGAGTCCTTGTTAGTGGCAGTGCGTGCACAGCTGCCACTAACAAGGACTTACAAAGGTGGTTCAGATTGGACTGAGGCAGCTGATAAAAGCTGGAAGCAGGTCACAGAAATCATTTAGGGTTTGGTGCAAGTGGGAGTGGAAACAGGCAAAGGAAGCATTTAAATTTTCACAAACAGAATATCAAAAACCTTAGAGTGATGAGCACACGGTGAAATGAGGTCTTCCACATTTCCTTTGTAAAAGTGAAACTTCCTAGTCTCAGGAACTGATTTCATCAAAAAGATTTATTTTAAAATTTTTGATGAGTTCAAAATAAATTAGTTTGTCTTGCTAGTGGTACCAACTGGTAATCACTGACATAATCTAAATAATCGGTGTCTCCACTGACCGACAGCATGAAGTTAAACCAGACTAAGCTTTAAGCCTGGTGTAACTCTAATACTCCTTTAGGAAATGAGTCCAATTAATTCAAGACTAAATCTAAGGGATTTCAAAACAATTTTCTAAGTGAGCCAACTTGAGTTAATCAGGTTTAAAAGGCTAAAACTAATGTTCATTTTGTTTTTCCTATACTAATTCCTTAAAACACTATATATATGATAGTAAATAGAAAATTAAAGCTGCAAGCAGCGATGAACGGGCCCTCGCACTTTCCCGCGCGTCGCGGGTTACTGGCGGGACGCCGATTGACACGGCCAGGACAACACAATGAAACTGGAACTCTGACGAGTGCAATGACACCTCCCACAAGAGAATTTTTCCAACTTTCTAGGGGTTGCTAGCGAGCCATTTTGCAACACCCAAACCCCGAGACCCTTAAAATAATTTTTTTTTTCACCGAGCCTGATAAGTGTGCCAAGTTTAACAACTGTTTGAGCATGTCAAGGCCCTCAAAAAAGGCAATTCATTTGGGAAATGAAAAAGAGACCTTACAGTTTCAATAGGGCCTTCGCTGGCCCGACGTTGTCGGTACTCGGGCCCTAATAAAATCACTTAAACATCACCAAACTTCTTTTTTTGCTGTGAGCAAAAATTAGAGCAAAACTGTTGAAGAAGATGTAGATTGGGCGGTCATGGGTGGAGACATTTAAACGGTTAAAGAGGCATTGACAAAACAATATGAACGATTCCATTTCCAAACCCAGCCTGCTGTTTGTTGCCATTTGTCACAGATTTAAAAAACAACAACAACAACACTGACCTCAAATACAATGATGAACGCTAGCCGGGCTGCCAGGACGTGCCAGAACTGTAGAGTGTACGCGTAGGGATCAGCAGAGTCCGGAGGCTCCCTGTAGTCCCGATATCTGGCGGGTCAAACAAACTTAAACTTTAACAACTTAAACAAACAGATGAATTCAAAGGTCAAAATAGCACTAAAGATCTCTACTCATGTAAATTAACTACGCTTATATGCACACTAATATTCCACGATTATTCCAAATATGACACTATTCCCAAAAAATTAAATTTTCCGATTAAGACACGTAGGATATGCCTATATCATTCTGGTTTTGGGAGCATTCCTTGGAGTATGCACAGCTGCAAGTAAATGGGAATATTAGTGAAATATTAATTTTCATAAGCCATGTAAACAGCTTAGTATGAATATTGTCTTTTTCAGAATAAGAGCCAAAAAACTAGAATATTTTGTGCATGTAAACATAGTAAGTGATTCATCAACCGACAGAAAAATCAGTTCAGCTGTGTATACAAAAGATGGTATTGACTTGAGGTTGTCTTTTGTATAATGGGAAAACTTTTGCTTCTCCTGTGTGTGGTTAATAGGGATTATTAATAAAATGATGGATAAGCACACACAGACACTCTTATGCAATCCTTCCTGGGGTTGCACAAAAACTTGCAGCCAAATCCTGTTAAAATTAATAAGCTTCTGACAAGTGTTTCTTTTTTAGTGTAACAGATAAACCCTTAATCGTGGCTCAGTTACAGAAAAAAACATATGATGACAGTTTACAGTATATTTTTAACATCCTACGCCTACGCCTACCTCACCTGCAATACGTCACAGCTACTCCGAGCAGCTCGGAGCCATTAGTCCTGGACTGCGATTTCCCCTCAAAGTCAGACACCCGGAACAGTGAGAGACTGGCGTTGACATAACCCATCATACACCTGAGGAACATATAAAAAACCATTTTATCCAACACTTGGAATAAAATAAACCACCGTAGGGCTATGCCGAATGTCTTTTTTTCTACTGAGGTTTTCGAATGAGGCTTTGAATGTCCGTCATCCTATTTTATGACGTCATCACCCTAGCAAAAAAAATTAAAATCCTCGAACAAACAATCCTCAATTTGAATAAAGTGATTCGTCGGATTAAATGAGTTAGTTTTTTTGTTAAATCAACTTTCTTTAATGAATATAACTCCACTGCAGTGAAAATGTAGTTTTTGAAAGGCTAAACGCCAACAAATATGTATTGAAGCAGAATATTTAGTTTGTTAAAAACATGTTGTGAATTCTTTTTTCAATAAATGTTGACTTTTGGACTTTACATGGTTAAATGTTTGGATCACACGAGTCGGAGTGCGGTGCGCCGCTGCAGAATGAATATAATGGAAACACAGTTAGTGTACGGTAGACTAATCTTTATCTGCAACGGTAAAGAAATACTGGGTTTAAACAGAATGAAAAAGAAATTAAAAAAAGAAGCTAATTTTAAATGTCAACTTTATGAATGAAGCTTCGAACTTTTCGGTCCAGCCCTTCACCAATGCTCCACAAAGTTATTAAAGTAAAAGAAACAAAGGAACTAACGGGATCAAGAGTCCAGCTTATCACTAACTAATATTAACTACACCAAAACAAACTGCTAAATCACCACTCACCCCTCCCCTGCTCGACCCTGACCAGCACAAGGTCCATACTTGTAGGCGTAAACAAGGCGAGGGATGAAGTCTGAGGTAACAGCGATGACAAAGGCGTTGGTGATGACAGACAAGATGCCGATGCCCTCCAGAATGCCATACCAGATCCCTGCCACAAAAACATAAAATTAGACATTACACTTAAAAAATCTTATGAAATGAGAACCTTTATAATACATATAAACATATATTTAATTCACCTATGTCTTTGGCTTGTGAGGGCAGAGGCCGCCGCCACTGTGTGACAAACTTGTAGGCGTCTAAACGAATCTCGATGACGTTGTTGAGCAGCGCTAAGAGAGGGGCCAGAGGGAAAGCTGCCACAAAGATGGTGGTGAAGCCAAATTGTAGAACTGAAACAAACACAAAAAACCCCAAGCCTTCAGTTCCTGTAGCGGTCTATTATGGCTAACATGTTGCATGTTTACACATACAGCAGATATGGAGCGACATTAGCATTCATTTAGAGTCATATTTAAGTCCAATATTCACTCTCCTTTTAACTCGGTTTTCTCTCCACCACATTTTTTCCATTATTAACATAAAAATAACGATAACGTGTTTACGCAAATTCGTTTTAACGCCACTAATTTCTTTAATGCATTAGCGCAACTTATGATTTGTAGGTTCTACTGGTTCTCAGTTGTAAAGCTAGAGACTGGTATCATAAGAAACTAGGAATCCATCGGTACCAACCATGTCATAGTAGCTTGTCTCGAAGGAGATTAAATAACGCTCCAAATTTAAGCAAAATGTTGGCGAGGAAAAGCTGTCATGGCCATTTTCAAAGGGGTCCCTTGACCTCTGGCCTCAAGATATGTGAATGAAAATGGGTTCTATGGGTACCCACGAGTCTCCCCTTTACAGACATGCCCACTTTATGATAATCACATGCAGTTTGGGGCAAGTCATAGTCAAGTCAGCACACTGATAGCTATTGTTGCCTGTTGGACTTGATTTGAGCATATGTTTTATGCTAAATGCAGTACCTGTGAGGGTTTCTGGACAATAACTGTCATTGTTTTCTGTTGTTAATTGATTTCCAATAATAAATATATACATACATTTGCATAACGCAACATATTTGTCCAGTCCTATGTTGATAAGAGTATTAAATACTTGATATATCTCCCTTTAAGGTACATTTTGAAATGTGTGATTAATTTGCAATTAATCGCAATCAAATATCTTAAGCGATTGACAGACCTAACAAAAAATATTGATGGGTGCAGCTTTAAGTTAGTTAAGTATAACCCACTCAGTCACAGATGTACCAATAAAGATGTGAGCACGTGGAAAAGCTCTCAGCCCAAATTTAATCCCCAGCAAATCAGTGTCACAGTTACATAACATGCACCACAGCTGCTGCTGGGTCACCAAATGAAAACGTTGTATTGTTCAAAAAATTGTATTCGAGACAATTAAGCCGCGGAGTGCATTTTGGATAACCTTACACCTGATATCTAAGGTTGTGGCACTAAGGTTTTTAGTGGTAAACATGCTAAATAAGAAAATGCATGCATGGCACTTCAGTTTCGACATACTCATTTCTAAGTATTCATCAAAGAGTCCGTAGGCATTCATTGGCTGTAGGTTGTAGTCCCTCTCCCACTGTGGGAAGCTGGCCTTGGCTGTCTTTCCGTGCTCTCGCCTCAGTCTCCGCCGTGTCCACCAGTTCTGGATCAGCCTAGCAAAACAACAACAACAGAACAATCAACAACAACAGGAGATTAATTCAGTCCAAAAACAAGCGGATCTAATTTCATCTGCTGTTACTCTGCAGTCTGCTATCTGGCACTATATCTGACTGAGAGGTATTTACTTTTATCTGTGGTTTGGGGAGAAACATTTTTGGTGCACTCACGGGTAGCCGAGCTCCATGAAATTGTTCCAGGTCTGTTTTAGCACCATGATGATCCCCATTTGCAGACAGAGGTCAATGAGGCAGCCACTGGGGTGGCACTACAGCAACAGAGAGAGAGAGAGAGAGAGAGAGATCAAACCCCTTGCTAACAATGGCACTCTGCATTGCTGTAGAAAGTCTCGTCATTCAATTTGCATGCAGTGTGATGCACTAGAAAAGTGACAAAATTAGGTAAACTCAAAAAGTGAGTATGCATACTAAAAATGTACATTATTCTCCCATAGTGCACCAGAGGAAATGGAGGAGCTACTCACAGCTGCAAAACATTAGAATAAATTGCAAATGATGGTAAAACAGCTCCAGAAAGATCTTAGAAAACAAAACAATAAAAGCTGTTTCACAACGAGCACAGACTCCCAAAAAATTGCTAAGAATTTTATAAAAACTGATTTTGTGGATTCTTATGAATGCTTGCACACCTCTGCGGAACATTTGTGTGAGGAAAAAAACAGGATATCCGCCTGCGGAAATACATATACTGTATGTTTGACCAATGATATCACCGTTATTGTGCATAATAATTAGCCATGTGCTTCTGTTTGTTGCACGGAGAGAGTGTATTTTGGGGGCCCTTGGAACAATGTGCGTTTGTTTTCAGGGTAACGGACTGTCGGACAAATGTTTTTTTTTTGGTACAATGGACATATTTTTTTCCCCCCCTGGTCTAAATTTGAGGAAATTTTAGTAACGGCACCTCTTTACATTTGAATTGAATACCCCTGCTGTCATATATAGTTTCTGTATCCAATTAATATGTCCTATAGAATTGTATTGGACACACACGGTATTGTTTTAATGTTTTGCAGCTGTGAGCATCTTCTCTATTTCCTTTGTGCATTGCATTGTGGGAGGATAATGTCCATGAATAACACACCCCAAAATCAAGTTTTTTTTAGTATTTAGTATACTTTTTTGAGTATATATATAATTAATAATAATTTTCTGGTGAGAACTAGTGCTGTCTTCGACTAAAGAAATTCTTAGTCAACTAACACTACAAAGAATCACACAAAAGCACCACTTAAAATCTGGTGTTTACCAGATATGTGCTCATAAGTTTCTTGGAAATGAGTCATTCAGCATGAAAAAAGCATAAAAAGGGACTAATTAACTAAAGAAATCTTAGTCGACTAAGATCAAAATGACCGACTACTCGACTAAGAGGTGGCAGCTCTAGTATGAGCACACTACGTACTCTAGAGCTGCTTAGAATTAACTTGTTAATAACTCATTGTGCTGGTTATCTATTGATTGTCATTTGCCATTGGTGGATTTTTAAAGTGTATCTTGTATTCAATTAAGAGTTTCAAATGAAATTGTTTTACAATTCTGATTAAGGATACTTGCAAAAACTGTTGTTTTTATTACTTTGTTTTGCTGTAATTTCATATATATCAACATTATTATAAAGCCTTATGCTATACACCATAGAAGTACATTACGCAGGCACTTTTGCAAGCAAATTAGACAGCGCAGGTCTACGACACCAACATGAATTTAAAATGTTTTGTTGTAAGCGGGAACACCTTTCATATGTATCCCTGCAGCTTTTTATCAGCTTTGCGAATGTTCATAAAAGCCACTTAATCTCTCCAAGCACCATCTGGATTCTGCGTGGCCACAGAAGGCTGACTGAGGCTGTGTTTGTACTGTACATGTCACATCACAGAGAATTTTTTCCATTTACCATTTCAGGGGGGCGCATTAGCTCAGCACCTAAAAGCGCCAGCTCAGGCCTTTCGTCCCCTTAGACCACTTCAGTGTGTGTTATTTCCCCGCATGTTCCCATAAGTACCGCTGGCAGCAGCGCTTACTGCTGAGGGAGGTTAAATGCCTGGTTGGCTCGGCATACGTTATTAGCTCAATGTCCAATTTAGAAATACTTCGATCCGTAATGCTTTGCTGTTATTCCCCTATGGGAATGCAAAGTAGTTACTCACCTCTTCCAGTTTCCAGCGATTGATGAGGCGTAGATATGCACCGGGCCGGCCTGTGAATCTGTTAACCCAGGAAAAAAAAAAAACTTTAACCCCTTACTATTCCGCTTTCTTTTTTAGAGGGGTAGGGGACAGGGGACATTCAGGGGTAGAAAGTAAACAGTAGATGTCACATAGAAGTGGTGTACATGATCTGAAAGCTGGGAACTTGAAGATTAATTTGAGATGCAGCTCAGCAATATTTGTCATTTTGTTCTAGTCATAAATAAGAAATAAAAAATATTTCATTAATGAATTAATCAATTAAATTGAATGGTTAGACTCTTGGGTTGAGTTTTCTGGCATACGTTTACTGTACAAGCTGAGAATACTTGTGTCCCTTGGGGAGTTCTGCGAAAAGAAATACAATATCTCTGGTGATTTGCCTCAAGGTTCTGTCTATTTGTCTATGTGAACATATGGTGTCTTATTACACAGATGACACACTCATTTACATATCTTTCTGCATTGTTTTCTGCACTTCTGCTGTGACACATGTAGTTGTTGTGAGTTCTTTCTCACCTCCCCAAGAAGAAGGCGATGTAGAAAGTCGAACTGTTGAGGTTGACGAACTGAAAAAGGAACATCTTGAGGGTAAAGCTGTTCTCCCACTCCGACTCTGTCCTTGGCTGTTCTGTGGTGGCACGGAGAGAAAGCAGGAACTGTGAGATAAAACTGATAAAACACTGTATGTTAAGTACTGAGCCAACACCAATGTACAGAACTAATTAAAGGCCCAGACACACCAACCCGACATCAAAGAACTAGTGGCGACGAAGGCCAACAGTTGCGTCGCTTCACGTCATTGTACTGCCAATCGGAGTGATTTCTCTCACCGACGGGTGCCACTGCCGATTCAACATGCTGAATTGGCCGAAAAAACTTGAGCAGACTAGAGCTGATGGTGCGGGACACACCGAAAAACCTAGGCCGTACGCTCACTGACGGCCCCAAACTGTCCGACGGCCAACCGTCAGCTTAGTGTGTCAGGGCCTTTAGTCTTCATCACCCTTTCAGCTTCAAGAACATTAGATCTGCTGGTGCAGTCAACTTACCTAAATTAGTGAGAAGAAGAGCAACTTTTTCATAGAGCTAGAAAAAAATACAATGTAGTGAGGGAGGAAGTTAAATTGACTGTAAATAGCCTAGCAAAAGCATAGAAGAGTAGTTTTTACACGCACAAAAAAAAAAGCATCACCGCCTTTTCCATGTACCACTTCACGTAACACTCACCACGTTGAGGAGCATGATCATGCAGAAGTTGATGCAAACTGCCGTTCCCGTGGTCGCCACCTGAGAGTTGTTCCTGATGAGAGCCCAGCCGAAGGCGGCGAAGGTGCTGACGGTGATCACGCGGTATATGACGATGCCAAACACGGCGGCAATCACCACCAGTATCTGTGACATCATAGTGACATGCAAAAAATATTATTACTAACAATAACAATAACAACACATTGCACTTGCACTGTAACCATTTATTTTCTAGCGCTTTACAATACTCATAAAAATGGGAGATAGTACCTTTTAACTGTACAAATGAGTCTCCAAGGAGTCTAACCTCCTTGGCCCAAGGCCTTTGGCCTTGGCGGATGTAAATTAGTTTGTTTATACAGAGTTTGTCAAAACTGGCTCCTATGCAAACAAAATGGATGTTGGCATAAATGATGGATATCCAATATGCTTTTCCCACCAAAATTAGCACATACATGCAGGTTTTTTTAAACACGGGAAAACCCGCTAAAAGTAGGTAACATACTTCTTTCCCATTGCCAGTAGACAAGTATGCCTTTGGGTTTTTCAGTGAAAAGGTTATTTCTTTTTTTATATATATATCTGCTACTTACTCAGTCTCTCTTTCAAACTTTAAAACCAGAGTTGGTGATTGTTGGAACAGTGGAAAGACTAACAAAAACGGTTTGGATGAGTTTTATATTGTTTCTGTTGAGTTTGAATGTGTTTCTGTGAGGTAAAATTGCTGTTGTCTGACTGGAGTCTGGTGGCTTTAAGGACAGCATGGTGTAGTTATTGTATGTTTTTTACATTAATAAATTATAATAAATGTCCAAATTCCTGTTGATTATATTTATTTTATATTCACTTCAGCGCATGTCACATCGCACCGTAAAAGGGCGAGTCAGCATGTCCACCCGGGTGTCATGTTATCACTGCCAATCGGAGATGGAGCCGATAAATACTCGTGGCTACTGCAGAGTCTTTTGTCACGTTTTCAGCCCCACAAAAACACTCCAGATACCCAAACGTATGAGCACAAGCACTGAAAAGTGAGATGTTCATAATATGTAAAAGGCATTTGCACGAGAATATTTAAATCTACAATCAAGAAATGTGTTGACAAGACTTTCCATTGACATAAATAAGCCTCAGCAAAAGCCTAAATACAAAGATGAGAGTGGCACACCTGCTACTTGACATGTATTCACCCCAGAAACTCACCATGAAGAAGATGCCGGATGCTGAGACGATGAGGCGACTGTATTTGTCGTGGAATGCCTGGTAAGGTTCAGGCTTTCCAGATATGGGGTTCATCCTCTCCTTCTTGGAGTATTTGACCTCAAACTGGGGGCGTATTTCGTCCTGAAAGACAAAGGACAAGACACACGTGAGCAAAATTTAGCAGTGAATGTTAAAGGGCTTTTAAAAACTCTAATTAGGCTATTGGGCAATTTTGGTTTGAAACCCAGAATCAGAGTTTAATAATCGCTGTCTTGTCTTCCGTTCTGCTTTCAGACTGAGACTCTGAGTCACTTACACACCCACGAACACAGCAGTCTTTCAAAGAACGTTTTTACCAGTTTGAGTATGACTGACAGACGAGGGTTGGAGGTTGATCCATAAGACAGGCATGACCATTATGAACCCACTGAACGTTCTGACAAAACCAAATTGCAGTATGACAGCTGTGTAGGGGTCTGACTTTGTGAGAGCTTTCATTACAAAATTGCGCATTTTCAGTGAGTCATGAACTGATTCGAGACGGACTCCCTTGGTGCCGGCTCTCGGTACGGTCCCACCTTTTTTAAATATATGCCTGCAGGCTAGCATAGGCGGAAGAAAGGTATGAGTAGGCAAACCTCTCTCAAGGGCCGAGCTGCTGTGAAGGCAGAAATATGGTTAGGGTTTGATTTCAAACCTCTTTGGGCAAAGCCAAAGAGCAACAAGTTAGCTCACTTAAACTATGAAGAAAGAACTCTAAATGAAAATAATAATTAGGGCTGTTAATCGATTAAAATATTTAATCGTGATTAATTGCGCATTTTTAAATTTCTTCTTCACTTAATCTGAAAGGGAGCAGATTAGCTACATATACAGAAAAGCAATGACTACATGGAGAACTTCACCTCCTCTTCCTCCCAGTCAATGAGGTCCCAGTCGTATGCGAGGACAGCTCTGCGCCTTTTCCAGAATTCCAGGAAGACCGTTGCTGAAACACATGAAGAAAACAGCGTCAAATGTTTGCATGTCAGGTGTCACGCCTAAACAGACAGCAACCAACTTAAACGTGCATCCTCTCTACTGGCCAGCAGGGGGCGACTCCTCTGGTTGCAAAAATAAGTCAGATTGTATAGAAGTCTGAGAAAAATGAGCCTACTTCTCACTTGATTTATCACCTCAGTAAACATTGTAAACATGAGTTTATGGTCTCAATCGCTAGTTTCAAGTCTTCTTCAATACAGCATGATGTTCATTTAGTAAATTATGGTCCCATTTAGAGTCAAATAGACCATAAAGCAGGGGATGCTTTAGGGCGTGGCTACCTTGTGATTGACAGGTCGCTACCACGGCGTTGTCCGGTCTGGGAGTTGTCCGTGTTTTCGGCTGACAATTTTAACCCTTTCATGACTTATTCAACGTTTGGTTGTAAAGCTCGTGTCACTTCTGGTTGAAAAAAAAACCAAGATGGCGACGACCAAAATGCCGAATTCGAGGCTTCAAAACCATCGTCCACAAACCAATGGGTGACGTCACAGTGACTACGTCCACTTATACAGTCTATGTTCCTAAACAGTACTGATCAAAATAATTATCTTAGGTACTTGGCTCATCATAAGGTCTGATATTATACCAAATGAGGTTGGAAGTGAATCAAAACAGTGAAGTTGCGGTCCATAAAACCCAAACAATGAGCTGAAAGACACTAAAATGCTCAATAGAGCTGAGAGGAACTGATATTTCACTGTGGGTTCGCCACAACGAGCGACCCCTTTAATGTTTCACATAGCCATGGGACTCATTGTTAATGCATTAAAATATTAGGGCTGTCAAAATTAACGCAAAAATAACGTGTTAACGCAAATTTGTTTTAACGCCACTAATTTCTTTAACGCGTTAAACAATCAATATTTCGGAGGTTGTAAAGCTAGAGTGAAGATACTGGCATCATATGAAACTAGAAAACCTAATGAATCCATTGGTATAAACCAATGTCATACTAGCTTGTCGGGAAGGAGGCTAAATAACGCTCCAAACTTGCGATTGATTTGCGATTAATCGCGATTAACTATGGACAATCATGTGATTAGTCCTGATTAAATATTTAAATCGATTAACAGCCCTAGTTATTATATAAAAAATTAACAAATTATTTCTTCCCTCTCCCTCTGCAAAAAAAGGACAATTACACTCAGCTGCTAAACTTAGTGGGCGTTTTTTGCACTGTAATATCATTAGCACAATATCTTTTGTGAATCGGACCTTGAAACGAGATAGTGATTGCAAGTGATGCGCAATTCATGACATTTGATTAGTGCAGTTTTAATCTGGCACAATAGCTGCACCCTGGACATAAGGTCATGTGTAACTACAGTGGCACTGCGGAGCGTTGAGACATTGTTTAAAATTTAAAGTTGCGCTAGGCACTTTGCTGTAAGCTGCCAATATTGGTAAAAACTAAAATGCAACATTTTACTTTGAAAGGTCCTCACATAGAGCTTTTTTTGATGTTGCAATGGTCCAACTGGCAAAACCTTGAAACAGTCACTTGTATCACTTCATGACATAAGTCGTTTTACAGCCTCATAACAACCAAAATCCCTCATGTGAAGAAAAAAAAGTGAAGTCATGGTCAAATGTTGTCACTGCACGTGACTGACTAGTAATAACTAGTGAAACCAGCTGGTTTGATGCCAAGATAATTAGACTGTTCAAACTGTCACAGGCAGCGTTCTCGGGGAGAGTAAGTACTGCTGAACAAAGTCCTCTGGATAGCTTACTTATTGCACATTGGTATTCCTGCTTTTCAAGCTTTTATCCTCAGCCTTTCAAACAAATACTTGTAGTTTATTTTCTCTATCGTGTTTTTGAATGTGAAGACGCAGCTGTCTGAGAAGGGCGTCCCACGTGGAGCCGGCAGGGGAGCACCCTCCTGAGGAACCTTAATGAAGGGATTTGGTCTGATCTTCTGCTGCAGTTGAACCCTAAAATATTATTCACTTGGACAGCAGCAGCAACTTCCAGAAAGCAGTTACTGTAAGGTCAGTACATTAGCGCACTTTCTTTTCGAGACTTTTCTTTAAACTGGAATAGTATTTGCAGACTGGGCTCTGGCATGTCTGTGCAGCTGCGAAAACAGTCTTCGACATCGCTCGTTGTTTACAGGTATCCTGGTTCCCTGTACAGAAGTTCAATAAGAGTTTGGCATGTTGTAGTCAGATTATTCGTGTGTGACGATCTTTGTGTGTACAGTATAATGTCTTATGTTTGTTTAAGTATGCATGTATCTTGTTTTATGTTTTAAAAACTTTATTTTAACAGATCTTTTATTAAATTTGTTTTTGCACCTATATAGTTTTTATGTTTCGTCTGATGTTTTATCTTTTTAATGTCCTTGATGAAACTTTTCCTTCTTCTGTTTTCCTCTACAACACTTCACCTCTGGCTAATCGAGAACGATCAGCTTTATAGTTTCTGTCACAACAGGACTCCACTCTGCTTTAGTCCTGTAATAACCTTGCACATGTGGAATTTGTACTTTTATAATGGTCTGTTATTTTTATTCTATGTTCATATTTTCTTAGTAGTAGTCTGGTATATTTATAGTGTATTCTAATATATTCTTTATATTGTGTATACTATAGATATTATCTCTAGTGTTGATATGTATATTTACTGTGTACTTACTGTTCTTGTAACCTGATAATCGGCTGCTGTAACACAAGAATTTCCCAATTTGGGATCAATAGTATGATGCTATTTGACATTAATTCACATAGAGATCCTTTCAACCTTACATCTCAATATGGCTGCATGACTTTATTATGCACGTTTGCACTGTGCTTAGAGGTCTGTAACTTATTAAAGGTTGTAAAAGTTAAAGTTTGTAGACAAGATAAGAGAGAGATAATTAAAGTTAACATTTGGCTTTTTCACTCTGGAAAAAAACAAACATTTAATATCGCACTGATGTGAATAAATTGTCTTTAAGATGATATCTTAATACCCTGAATATTTTTCCATATTTTCACCACACATAATTTCTGTCACTTGCATTCTAATTTAAATGTATTTAAATAATACATAATATAAATTCTTGAAAGAGATTTTTTGCGCTGAGCACTTGATGTAATAAAATG
The DNA here is from genome assembly GCF_015220745.1 of Sebastes umbrosus. NCBI lineage: Eukaryota > Metazoa > Chordata > Actinopteri > Perciformes > Sebastidae > Sebastes > Sebastes umbrosus. The sequence goes on from NC_051291.1 coordinate 5,240,824, forward strand.
CAAGAAAAATAATCAAATCTCCCAGGGCAGGTTGTTTTTATATACTCAGTATATATACACAATATGAAATAAAATATAAAAGAGATTTGATCCTTTTAGTGTGCAGGAGAAAACTTTAATCTTTGCCAGGATGTAAGTAAATACTTAAGCTAATGCCTCCGTTCTGCCCGGCTGCACAGGGACACATCCTGGGGCAGTGAGGGATCTGACTGATGGCGTTTCTCCAGAACCAAAACCTGACTCAGCCAGAAGTCACCCACTGGGAAAAAACACCACACCTATCTTCAACTGGTACTGTCGCATTTCAGTTTCATACAACTGTTTTACTTTGCTTTGACTTAACATTAGTCCCACTATATCTGCAGTTTGCCATGAAACATTTATACTCGTGAAACCGATAGGGTTTCCACTGCATTGAAGACATTGTCTGAATATGTCCGAGTGTCTGAATTATTAACGCACACTAATGCGACAGGGCCTGCACTGCTTTCGTTAGTAGGTATACTGTAGTTTGAGAGCCACAGCACTTACTGTCTATGAATTAAACAATTTGATTTATGTATTTAAGCTTTTATATGTTTAAAGGTGTCTGATGGCACTGGGATTCAATTTCTCGTGAAGTTTAGAAAGCACAAATACACATACACGTTTAAAATGGAAATGTCATGGCAGTGTTTGTGTCCCGCCTCTGCATTGAGCTACAGAACCACGTTAAATCTTGTTACGCCTTCTGCCCTCTTTTTACCCATCAACAGCTAACAACACCATAATCGTGCTGGGCGTGTTGACCTTTGCCCTCCAGCTGTGTTTAGCTCTGATCGTCCTGCTGAGATGTTGGAGATTGGACAACAGAGTACGAGAGGCTCTCAAACACCCAGAGACTGTTAACAAACTCACTGGTGAGCATTATGTAGTCTGCTGCTATAGTTCTTGTTCTTGTTTTCGGTTGGTATTCGAGTTTTACAAATCAACAAAGTTTCAGTGTCGATCTTTTAAAAAAAAGAAATTCAGATAATTTAACTTTACAAGTGGAGTGCGTTCTTAGAGAAACTACCTCACTTATTAAGCAGGATGCTGCCGGTATTTAATATCAAGTTTACTGCAACTACTTGTAACAAATACATATCATATCACATATTTCATGCCTCCAGGTCTGATTTTTTACCCATATTATTCAGATGAAATAATGTTTAGATGGTATTAGGACTGTGCCGAATGTCATCTATTTACATTAAAAGCTTCTACTGAGGTTTCAAATTAAGCTTTGAATGTCTGTCGTCATATTTTATGACGTTATCACTTTGTTATTGTGGTTATATAAATGTAATTTATGGTGCTATTAGACTGCTGCTACACCACCCTGTTAATACAGGCGCAGCAAGCGGGAAAGCAAACAGTTTTTTGACCGCAATGAAAAGGTTGTTTTTGAAAGGCTAAATGCCAACAAATATGAATTGAAGCAGAATATTTCATTTATTTATTTAATGAATTTTGACTTTTAGATTTCGCAATGCTTATGAGTTATTGGAAATGTTTGATTCGGAAACAATCTTACGGAGCCACCACTGGAAACTCATTCTACAAATAGTATAATGCTAATAATATTAGTGTAGCCTGAACTTTAGCTGCAGAAATACTGGGTGTAAACACATTGAACAGACATGCAAAAAAAAACTAAAAAACTGTTGAGGTTTTCAAATTTAAGATTCGAATGTCTCTCATATTTTATGACGTCATCATGCTAAAACAAATGTCAAAAAAATTTATTATTTGTTTTTGTGGTTATATAAAGGTAATTAATGGTGCTGTTATATTACTGCTAGACCACCCCCTAAACACAGGTGCGCTCCTCCCTTTGTGTGTAGCAAGCGGGAGTGCATAGAGTTTTTTGACCACCATGAAAATATTTTTGAAAGGCTAAACGCCAACAAATATGGATTGAAGCAGAATATTTAATTTCATCATTTGGCAAATTATTACATCTATCCTTTTTTCAATAAATCTGCGTCTGAAACTGAAACAATCCTACGCAGCCCCCACTGGAATCTAATCCTAAAAATAGTATAATACTTATATCAGTGTAGCCTGATCTTTATCTGCAACTGTGCAGAAATACCGAGTTTAAACACAAAAAATAGACATGCAAAAAAAAAAAAAAAAAATGCAAAGCATTCAAATTTTGATGTAGAATAGGAATGTCAACGTTATCAATGAAGCTTCGAATTATTTGGTACAGCCCTCGATGAGATAAAGTGAAAGAAGCAGCATGAATTGTGAATGTTGTCAGTCCCTATGTGAGAACTTTCTCACCTGCCACGGTTTGAAAATTGCCTTTTCAGTCACCTTGTTAAGTTAAAATACATTTTGTAAGAACTGTCTCCTGTATCTTCAACAGAGTGATTTTTTCCCTTTCTTTTCTTTTCCTCAGCCCCCTCATCCTTCCTCCTAGACATTTATAAACAGGCCAGCTATCAGCTATGTGACGAAAGTGCTGCTGCTTCACCACCTGCCAAGTCTGCAGCAGTTGAAGAATATGAACCCTTCACAAACTCTCTGTTGGCTCCTTCCATACCCTGGGACCTTGTTTAACGCTGACGTGCTCCTGATCCTACTACCGTTTACCGAAAGTCTTCACGATGAATATAGTGAATGCATTCTTTTTAAAGGAAAGAAAGCAATGCAATAATATGCAATAAAATAATATGTGCCACTTTTTAAATGTAGTGATTTTGTTTTTAGAGATCTTTGATATTTTGTAATTATTTCAGTAATAAAAAAGAAATGGAATTAAAGCTGCATTATTCAATATTTTTATATGAACAATGGGTCAAATTTGTAATGTCAAAGGTGATGATCTTAGTGACAAAACCACAGAGAATTATCTCCAAATTCAGTGAATCGCTGGTTATCTGGTGAACATAGTGAGAGGCAGATTTCCCTCAGCAGCTGGCGGAGACCAAAATTGAGCTAAAAGGGGAGTGAATATTGGACTTACAGTCACCAGGTGGACAGAAACATGACTCCAAATGAATGATAATGTTCCTAGGTGTTTGCTGGGTGTGTAATTCGGCAACATGTCAGCCATATGAACTTTCTAAGATGATAAAATGTCAATGTTTTGTGCTTGTTGTGGCAAAAAAATGCAATATTAGTACATCTGAAGTGTTTTTCTAGGAGGGGAAACCCCTGGAAAGTTAATACAGAAATGTGAACTGTTGAACTTACCCCAAACAGCCATGAATACGGCAAAGAAAACAGTTGCACCGTTGTCAAAGAGATGGGTGACCTGAGAAGAAGATTGCAGAAGTTGACATGATGCTAAAAAAATTAGAGAGAAAGAGAATTTAGCTTAAGTTCACAGTTATAGTAAAGGTCCAGTGTGCAGGATTTAGGGGGCTCTATTAGCAGAAATGGAATATAATATTCATAACTATGTTTCTATTAGTGTATAATCACCTGAAACTATGAACAGTTGTGTTTTTGTCAACTTAGAATGAGCCCTTCATATCTGAAGTACATCAAGCCCCCAGTAAGAGCACTGGGCTTTGAAGCAAATTTGATATAGTGGCCAAACTGTGGAATTACAACTACCATGTCCGTCACGTGCTGCCATTGGGCCCAAAAATACTTTTTCCCATAGACTTACATTGGGAAAAGAACGTACAGTATGTAACTCAACCGATAATTTTTTTGAGGTAAATCAACTTCCGAGTACAAACACTTAAATAACCGTTATGTAAGTCCAAAAAGTTGTGAAATGTGAATGAGTGGCTGGACAGAGAGCTGGGAGGCGGGGTTAAAGGAAAAGCTGGTACGCTTGCTCTACGGGCCCAATGGATGTGGAAGATCGCCGGAAGATCCGGGTAATTTTTGACTCGCAAGTCGAACTTTTTTGCGCCAATAGAGCGACTTTCATAGGAATGAACGGGTCTTTGCCTCCAACACTGTATCCAGTTGTCTTTATACATCCATGATCTACATAGGGAGTAGGTCCTCATGGAGTCTGCCATGTTGCACCACCATGTTTCTACAGTAGCCCAAAATGGACAAACCAAACACTGGCTATTGAGGGAACCTTTTGTCTTTTGTCATTAACCTTTTTACGTTACCTGAAGGACACAAATACTTGGGATTTTTAATTGATGACCACCTCTCTTTTAAACCTCATATACAGTCTGGTGAAAAAGTTGAAATTGAAGTTTTGTTTTTCTCTTGATGTCAGACGGAAACTGGTTGAAGCGCCGTTCTTTCCTGTTTTTGACTACGGTGATCTGCTTTACATGAATGCATCAGTCAATTGTCTCCATATGTTTGATACTGTATACCACGGCGCTGTAAGGTTTGTTACAAACTGTAGAGCCGTCATTGTACTCCAAAGTAAATTGTCCTGCTCTGTCAATAGGTCGGCTTAGCCATTGGTATGTTTTTATCTATAAGACCATTCTGGGTACACTTCCCTGTTATTTATCTGTCTTCATAACCAGAAAACATGGCAATTATAGGTTACGGTCTCCGAACACTATGCTTATGACTGTTCCCAGAGTTCGGACTGAGTTGGGAAAGAAGGCCTTTATGTTTTCTGCACCATCTGCATGGAATAGCCTGCAAAATTAACTTAAACTCTAGCACCTAGTCACTCTAAATCAATTTAAAGGCATGGTGAAATCTATAGAAACGGACACTATCGATAATTGTACTTGTTTTGATCGCAATAGGATTATATGGCTTCCCTGCACTTTTATGGAATGGCACCTTTGAGCTGATCCATTGTTTTTTAATGTGTGTGTATGAAACTGTTTATACTGTTTGACATTCTTGGCCAGGTCGCTCTTGAAAAAGAGATTTTAATCTCAATGGGTCTAAACCTGGTTAAATAAAGATAAAAAAAAAACATTGTTCTCCGACATTCTTGGAAAGGGAGGGGTGCTCAGTTGGTTGCAATCTGCAACCTTACTGCTAGATGCCACTAAATCTTACACACTGGTCCATTAATTTTTATGCAGTTTAGTGTCAATCCCTGACCTACTACATTTCTGAATCAAACACACCATAGATGGCCTTAACTCGGACTGTGTGCTCAATAAGCTTAATCATTTAGAGTAAAAGTTACATATTGATACACTTAGTGGGCTCATAATACATTTTTCCGTGTGTACAAAACCAAAGCGCAAACATCTAATGGGAACATTTTGTCCCGTGGCTGCGGGGACAGTACCTTGGCGTAGATGCAGCTGTCTGACAGTCTCAGGAACGGGCAGTACTTGTCACAGATGGGGCACATGATGATATCAGTGGCCTGGCAGATTTCTTTACTGGAGAACAACATGAAACCTATTAAACTCTGGTAAAGTTGTATGTCCTGCAGCATTTGGGCTACATAGTAACTGATGCAACTTTCTAAAAAATAAAATGTAAGCAAGAACAGTGTGTGTTTTTGTATCTTTTCATTATTTATCTGACTTGTTAAAGTTATTATGTTGTTCTGAAAAAATAACACATTATTATTCTGCGTCACTGCACAGTGTGTCATAAAGTGATGACAGGGCACATTTGCATTTACATCTTTAATTTAACCAGAGAATCCTGAATAAATGTAATCTCCTTTATTTAATTTAACTGGCATCCAATACTATAAGTTACAAGGAACAATTTCACACTCCATTGCCTTATCTGTAATACAAAATTAGTTTTGCATTCAGAAAAATGACCTGAATTCTTCACCAAATAAATCGTCGATCTGATCTGTACTTATTTAGCATGTGTGCAGCATAAAACAAGGCTTTAAAAATATTTTTTAAATGCTTCAAATATAATACAATTACCAGCTCTGGGGGTCTGAAAAGTGAAGCCAACGTGCCTTAAACTTGCATTATTTCTAATAGCCAGCAGGGGGTGACTCCTCTGGTTGCAAAAAGTCCGATTTTATAGAAGTCTATGAGAAGATGAGCCGACTTCTCACTTGATTTATTATCTCAGTAAACATCACAATAATACAACATGTTGTTCATTTAGTAAATTATGGTCCCATTTAGAGTCAACTAGACCATAAAGCAGGGGATGCTTTAGGGCGTGGCTACCTTGTGAATGACAGGTCGCTACCACGGCGTTGTCCAGTCTGGGTGTTTTCGTCTCAGAACTTGATGTTAATTAATTGTAACATTTTGCGCAAAAAAAATAGTATTCGTCGTACGTAGCTCCACCCTCTCGTGTCACTTGTGGTTGCAAAAAAACAACACGGCGACAGACAAAATGCCGAACTTAAGGCTTCAAAACGGCAGTCCACAAACCAATGGATGACGTCACGATGACCTCTTATAAACAGTCTGTGTTATTTTATCAGAAAAGAGAAGAGCTGTGTTTACCTGACCTGGCAGTGCTCCAGAGTGAAGAGGCCATACAGGAATACAAAGACGCCGACCAGAGCCGCAGGAAACAGCATGCCCGTGTACCAGCCGAGCCAGGCGAAGTACAGGCCAATCTTCTCCCCAAAATACCTCCTGAAACAACAGCAGAGCACAAGAGGAACAAATTCTTCAGTTTCAGTAGAATAACGCATACGAGAAATACAAACTTGGTGTGCAAAGTCCTTTACTGCAACTAAATCATGATTTTAAATGTGTCACTTTGACCCCTTGAAGTGCTCGACTGTAACTACCTGATGAGGTCCAGCGGTTGGTACTTGTACCAAACCCCCCACCAGGCCCAACATTCGTACAGCAGGTGCCGATGGTTCTCCGCTCCGTGTGTTCTGAAGGAGTTTTTGCTGTGGTAGCTCCCCTGTTAACGTCCAGACACGTACACAGACATGGAGAAACATAATCTGTAATTGCTGTAATATCAGTACCTGGAATCCAGGAACACATGCATGACACAGAATGCAGTTATGACTTAAAAACAGGTGACAGAATTATGGAGATCAGCCAAATTACCTCGTGAAGAGGGAAAGCTGCCTCGTATGAACTATTGCTCAAAAGACGATTAAGTCCTGGAATGAAAAACGGAGAGTAATGAAAAGAAGAGAAACAGAAGCCTGATGCTGTCAGTCAAGCAATGTAGCAGATACTAGGGCTATCAAAATTCAAACTACAGTTTGAACTTGATCTGTTTGAATTCAAATTCTCAGTATGTACATCAGACTGGCACATACAGGTACTTTGCAAAACGTCAAGGCCCGCCCCTTTTTGGGGGATAGAAAACTGAAGATCCCGCAGACTTTGATGCAATTTGATGCAAGTTTGTATGCATTCATCTCTTGTTAAACAAACATTTGTTTTATACCCATGTCTAATAATTATTTTGCGATCTTGCCTGAACCTGAGCGTTCACGATACCTTAATAAATTAAGGTTGATCACCGTCATGTCCCTTCAGTCTTCCCCCATCCAACACAGTGGATGATACGACTTTTGTATTTATTGTTGGTGCAACCAACTACACAGCAACTCTTCGGCATAGCGTTATTACTGTTACCGGTTTGTTTAAAGCAGAAGTTTGGAGACATGTTTTAACTTCTTCTGTTTACGCTGTTACTGTCTATGAGGGCCACAGGATTGTTTTCCCCCAAAAAGGGGCGGGGACATGCAAGCCTCCTCTGGATGATGTCTTGCCAGTCTGATGTATAAGTACAACAGCATGCCCTAAACTCCTTCAGAGGGTGTTTGTAAAAAGCACCGTCCATCTGACCTATTTACTGTATGCTCTTTTGCTTTATCAGTTAGCTATGCTATTGTTCTCTTTGCTAATGGAAAGAGGAGAAAACAACGACGACAGCCCACCCTGTTCATTGTCACATTTCAAATATTTCTAGAATTGTGTCATAATGCTCAGGGAAAAAAACTCACCCATCTTATTTTTACCCTCCTCATATTTGACCCGCTGGAGGATGTGATGGACGATTCGACTTCTGGTGGCGTTGTTGAAAAAAGTCTCTTTGTTGTGGATGATGAAACTGCAGTGAAACGAACCAGTTATTACAAATCTGTCTGCTGTGAGTGATATTTCTTCTGTGTGTGTGTAGTGTGGCAGTTTTGTATGAGAAAGGCAACGGAGAGAATTTCAAGTGGCACAAGCACAAAAGAGGAAATGGAAATAGTACCAGGCACCAGTGTTCGATAAGTCATTTCTCAGGGATGACTTTTTAAAAGGACTGTTCTGTAAAAAAACTCACTGATGTATCCTCGATCGACTGAAGGGCGCGGTGAAGCTCTCGTTCTCCTCCAGATCGGGCAGAGTTTCCTTGTCAAACTTCATGGGCTTGCGGGGAAGCCAGCCACGAAACTTGTTGATACGCTTCTCCATCCTGCAAGTGAAGTTTCTTTTTGTTAAAGCTGCCGGAGCACAAGTCCTGCCTCGTCAGCTGATCTCATGCTGCCTCTTTGAATGAACACTCACCTGCTCATGAACTTGTGCCGTCGGTGCATGTAAAAGATTTTCCTCCTGGACGTTGGGAATGATTAAATTAGAAAATAGTACAGGATAATAACATCAATAAATGGTACTTCTAATGACACTTTTGTTATTATTACTACTTCTATTCATGCTTAAAGTATCAATTCTACTATGTTTTTACCATTACTGCTATCGCTGCTAATAATAGATATGATAATACTACTAATAGAAACATTAAAGGTAGCCACTGGAGTTCTTCGACCACTATGGAGTAATGTTTTTATGCATGTGACCTTATTATGTTTGTATTGTGCAAAAGCACACGGGTGACACAATACACATTTCTGCTGCCGGTTTCATGGTAGTCCGTTGATCAATAGTTAGTGGCGGTAACACGCAAAGAAGCGCAGCAATGCACCAACAAAGGCAGTAAAAAAGAAGACTACAAGCTAGCAAACGCCATTTTCACGAGTTTGAAGTAAGATGATGGGCCCTCCCCTTCCGCCACGTAGCAAACGGAAGTATGGAAATACTCAAATTGAGACACAGCATTGGATTTAAACAATTCAGGATTTACAATATTTAAAAAAAAATGGCTTTTGCAAATGTTTTATGAGGAAGGAAATGTATTTGACAAGATATAAGACCTTTGGTGAGTCACAGTAAATGAAAAGAAAACTCCATAGGGTACCTTTTGAGTGTTTTTTTTTCCATTATAAGACACTTTTAGGAGAGTTTGTTGTCTCACCTAAAAGGCATGCGAATGTTCATGAGCTCTGCGTAGCGACAGAGAACGTCCCATGGTGCATGAACTTTCAGAAAAATCACATCGCTGTTTGTTAAAGAGCCCTGGAAAGAAACCACACACACACACACACAGACACACACACACACACACACACATAAAGCAATTTAATTTCATCAAAGAAGATAAGATAATTAAAAGAGGGAGGACTATAAAAATATTGTCTCGGTGCAGGCCACTGCAACTATGGAGGACCGAACCTGCCAAAATAAAAAATACATAAATAATTGACTCGATAGATAAAGAAAATGTTTTCAAATGCAGCAAAAATAAACATAAATGTAGGTATTAATTAATTGATGAAATGTGACATAAATTGATATTTCTGATTTAATTTGCTTCTTTATTTATTTATCTTTGTATTAATTCCCTTATTAATTTACTCTTTTTTTTAATTTCCCCTTTTATTTATTTATGTATTTATTTGTTTTAAGTTTTACATTTATTTTATTTTTGCATTTAGTTTGTATTTATTTTAAAATGTATGTGTTTATGCATTTATGCACGACAGACCTTCATTTGCATAAGGAGGCAGAAATGCATAAAGAAATGTAAAAAGAAATGTATGAATAAAAGAATACAGAAATAAGTTTAGGGAAATAAATAAGGGTTGAAATGCAAAGGGAAAATCGTACAGAAATAAAGAAAGAAAGAAATTCATAAATACATAAAAAATAAAAACACACATTCAAAAATAAACATAAAATATATATAAACAATTAAAAAGAAGAGTGAGAAAGATAAAATATAAAGATCAATAAATAAAGAAGCAAATTATTATTATATCAATTTTTGTCACATTTTATCAATTAATTAATGGCTACATTTATTTTATAATATTATTTTTGCTACATTTAATAACATACTTATTTTTTTATCAAGTCATTTATTTTTTTTATTTTGTCAGGTTCCATCCTACATATGCAACAACATCAACGTCTTCAACGTCAACATCAATATATTTGCTCGGTTCTGCTCTTCCTCACCTGTTTGCGCTGCCTGACAGAGTGGGAGTCAGTCTAAAGGTACATGAATCAGGAGCTAACTGGAGAGAAAACTAAAAATAACAAAATGACTCCATGCAAGAAACACACTCAAGCCGGCTGTTGAAGGAGACAATGACCATTGTTTCCCCTGCATGTTCTAGATAATGATTACCTTGATGCCACTGCATAGGCAGATAGTGCAGAAGTTAATATACATACACACGCACACATCACAACATCCTCATTTTCCACTCTTTCAAAGTGACACTTTGGCTAAATAAGAAGCAGCAGGGGAGAAAATTGCCATCAGCACATTTGTTTCGGCTCTATGAGCGGTGACTCACCAACGAGCGCCACAACAGCACTCGTAAGACTGGGCACAAAGGCTCGGAGCATTTTAAAATTCAGCAATATGGCCATTGAGATTACATGCATTATAGGAGTGAGCGTTAAATTGCTTCTTCACACAAATTGGTATTGATGTTGCTCATGTTGCACATTATGAATGCGGCTGCAGGTTTGCCAAAGTAATCACAGCAAAGCTAATTCTCTGTCACTACAGGAATGTATGGAGGACAGAACCTGCCAAAATCAAAAAAACAAAAAATAAATGTAGCCATTAATTATCTGCCAAAATAAAAAAAATGAATGAATAAATAAATGACTCAATAAATAAATTAATGTCATTAAACGTAGCAAAAATAATATTAAAAATAAATGTAGCCATTAAATAAGTGATAAAATGTGATATAAATTGATATTTCTGTTTTAATGTGCTTCTTTATTTAATTATCATTGTATTAATTCCCTTATTTATTTATTCTTCTGTTTAAATTTCCCTTTTATTAATTATGTATTAATTTTATTATTTTGAAAATATATTTATTAATTTTTGCATATAATTTTAATTTATTTTACATTTATTTTTAATTTATTTATTTTTGCATTTTTTATTTTACTTTTAAATGTGTGTATTTGTTAATGTATTTATTTTTTATTTATTCATTTCTGCATGATTTCCCCTTTCATTTCAACCCTTATTTATTTCCCCAAACTTATTTATTTCTGAATTCATTTCTTTAAATATTTCTTTATACATTTCTTAATGCATTTATTCCTCGTTATGCAAATGAAAAGGGAAAATATTATCAATTAATTAATGGCTACATTTATTTTCAATACTATTTTTGCTACATTTAATGACATATTTATTTATTTATTCAGTCATTTATTTATTTTTTATGTTGGCAGGTTCTGTCCTCCATAGTTTTTACCAATCTTCGTGTTTATTTGCAGTCATCGGTTTACAAACAAGTGGCTATTTTTGCTCGGCAACTTGGCCAGAAAGTGAAAAACACCTTTCCGGAGCAGTGAGAGCAAAAATAATTTTTCTCAACACAGAGACGGAGGCCGGATGTGATTAGAAAGGCCGTTCCTCAGGTGGAGCCGCTGATTATAGTTTCTGCCCTGCTGACGTGCCCTTGAGCAAAGACAGGGCTGCAAATGTGCTAAATGTAAGGCCGGTACTGACGATGATTTAGCTGGACCCATCTCAACATAATGAAATAAGCAGCGAGTGTAAATGTTCTTCACCTCCTTCTCCATCTGTAAGCCCTCTGCACGGATGTTCCGCTCAAATATCTCCCTCTTCTCTGACAGCGAGCTGGACTTCCTGTAAACCAGGATGTAGTCAATGCGACATTTTCCATCGCTGAAGCAAAGGCCGCTGGACTTACTCCTCCCCTGACAGACGACAGAGAGAGAATGAGGAACGAATAGTAACTGGCCATTGAGAGGAAGAGTCTACTGGCTGTGGGTTGTATGTTAACATTTATATATATCACTCTATAAACTATATCTTCAGTTGGGGTGAAAGAAGCAATGACCTCAGGGAGCCCTGAGATTTAGTTTCACCACTGACCTCTGGGAGGCCAGAATCCGACTTTGTGTTTTCATCGAGGATGCTGCTGTTGGTTCCCGGGTTCAGCAGGGTGGAGTCGTCGTCTCTGGACGGGCTGCTGGTGCTCTCTGACCTTTTTCTCTCCAGCAGCACATTAACCGCCTTCACAGCTGGTGGGAAGATTAGCAGAGTATACAGAGCAACATTAGCACCTATTTATAAGCCATACATCCTCTGAATGCTCTAGGTCTTTAGTTTGTGGTTGTAAAGTTTCATGAGGCTGTGATTATCCTAGAGGTCACCACAGGTCATTTTATACAGTGAGGTCAAGTTTCAAAAAATGGTCTCACTACAATGAAATGGCTACCATAGGGACGACTAACAACATCACACATGAATTAAATTGGGCTCATTGGATCCACAAGAGTCTCAGCTTTACAGTGATACCCAATTTATTATCATAAAGTGGGCATGTCTGTAAAGGGGAGACTCGTGGGTACCATAGAACCCATTTTCATTCACATATCTTGAGGTCCGAGGTCAAGGCACCCCTTTGAAAATGGCCATGCCAGTTTTTCCTTACCAACTTTGGAATGTTATTTAACCTCCTTCTCGACAAGCTAGACATGACATGGTTGGTACCGAAGGATTCCTTCGGTTGCAGTTTCATAAGATCCCAGTATCTTAACTCTACCTCTAAGACTGAACCTGCTACAGCCTCTGAAAGACAGTAAAGTCGGTTGGGGATCGCGAGTCTCGCAAAGGGGTGAAGGTATAAGAAGTGTACAGAAACTTGAAGCCCTAGTGGCGCTGGGTCTCACCGAGGGGAGGCACGTCGTCTAGACTGCTGGAGTCCTCGGCTTTAGACGAGGATTCCTCCATGATGTCCGCCGTCCCACAGGAGGGGAAGGCAAGAGGTCTGTCCGCTGCCTGGTAGCCTGAGGCCGAGGGCTGCAGCGGGACTCTGCGTCGTCGGGGGCTCCGCCGCCGGGGCTCAGACCCATGTAGAGATAAACTCACACCTATAGGACACGGAGAACTTTATTATTATCTTCATGTTTTGAAACCTTTCTAACTAAAGTAACCCTCTGGTACTACTTGTCCCTTTTGTGATTTATTTCTTGCTCTCAGAGAAAAGACACAAAACAGTATAGAACATAAAGAGCGAACAGTGAAAAAGAGTTCACGGTAGATTTTTAAAGCAACTAATGTCAGCAACTAGCCAAGTATTGACTGAGTCATTGTCTTGATCAGCCGACCTTTCAACCGCCACTGATATATTATGGTCATTTCACTGTATAAGTGCAGTGTGATTGAGTAAAAATGTACTTTCAAACCCCTTAAACACACAAACGTACTGTCAGCTACTCTAAGTAGATGAGCATGGGTGGTTGTCACCATTCATGCAAGACCTGTACCTTCAACTATACTGTAGTTCCGTATTTCAGGCAACTTATGGCCTTACAAGATCTCTTCTTTAAAGGTCCCATATTGTAAAAAGTGAGATTTTCAGGTCTTTTATATTATAAAGCAGGTTTAAGTGCCTTATAAATCCTGTTAAACGATCAAAACGCTAAATATACGGAGAAATACACACAGCCCGTATTCAGAAATTGTGCGTTTAAAACAGGCCGTTAGGATTTCTGTCCATTTGTGATGTCACAAATATACAATATTTAGACCATTACACGGTTTTAAACGTAAACATTCTAAATGTGTCCCAGTTTATTTCCTGTTGCAGTGTATGTGAATGACATCAGCTGACAGGAAGTAAACATGGACCCAAGCTGTTGCCTAGCAACGCAATTCCGTTGCAATTCCGTTGAAATCCACGAAAACGGAACGTTTCAGACAGAGGGTAAATACAGGTTCAGTCAGGCAGACAGTACGAGGATGTGTTTTTTAACATTACAGCATGTAAACATGTTCTAGTAGAAACCCAAAATACAAGTATGAACCTGAAAATGAGCATGATATGGGACCTTTAAAGCAAAAACCCTGTTCTACAATAGGTTGAAATTTTCTGTTTGACAACAAATGTTTGACCGATAGGACTAAAATACAACACCTTTGACATTGCGCAGTTATAAGACCCACTGAAAATATTGATTAAAGCAGCTTTAACAAAAAATGTTAGTCACTAGTAATATCAGTTACGTAACTGATAAAGTCTTCCACAGAACACAGGAGGTTAGCATCTTGAAGCTAGCTTGGCCATCCATGTTTTTTTAGTTGGGAAAGCTAGCTCCACTAACTCAGAGCACATCCGGAAATTACTTCCACTGAAGGGAGGACAGAACTAGAAAGTGTTGTGCAACAAATAAACTTAGACAGTAGAAGTCTGACTAGCGAAGGGTCAAAGGGTCCATGGTTAGATAACCATTCACACTACCACAAACTTTTTCCCTGTGCTGCCGTGTAAAAGCAAAATCAGAAAAGGTGGAATGAAGAAAAAGAAGATGCAGGAATAAAGAGAGTAAGACGTGAAAGAAAGATGAGTCAAAGCCAAAGTGGGAAGACCCACAAGCTCGGTAACTTTTATCTCCTTAATAAGGATTAACCTTGAAAAGACCTTGAAAAGAAACACTCCACAGGAACACACAAGCTAATTGGGTCTATTTGTCAACCCAGACTGTGTCCTTTGAGGGAGGGAATTATTCAAAGCTTAGCAAAACCGCTTAAATCATCCATCTAAATATGTCGGTATCTCTTACTTTCAGCTCTCTGGAGAGAGCAGGAAGACTTCAGGAGAGGTGGGTGGCTGTCTTAGAGGTCTGCGCGCTGAATTTTGTGACACGAAAGGCGACTCAGCAAAAAAAATTCTGCTGAGCCGTGGTACCGGGGACAGAGATAGAGGTTGGAGGAAGCGACTCGGCTCTTAATCAGCCCGTTGATGCTTTGGAACATTGGAGCCGATGGATGCGGCTAATAAGGATCGTGATAAATTTCATACCGGTGAAAACATCAGTGCTCAGCGTCCTGTATTACTCAGAGTGGTAGTAAACATTTCACTGCTGGGGTTTATTTAGCTAATCCAGAGACGAAGTTGATAACAGTGGATGTTTCAATCTCTCTCAAGTTGGGATACTGCACATATTTGAACAATAACTTGACAAATACACCTACGTTTTTTTCCCTAGAATGAAACAGAGCCTACAAAATAAAAGACTGAGATAAGAAGTGCACTTTTTTACACATATATGTATGTGATGACTATGGGGGATCAACAGCACTGGCTTGTTAACTTCACCACCCCGAATCCAAGATGCTCACCGACACTTTTTCCTCAGCACTACACAGCTCTCCGGTCTCATTATAGAGAGAGAAAGAATGGCTTACTATAAATATTGGCTCTCGAAGGACTGACACACCACATATTAGCCTACATCATGCTGCTGTGCCGAGACAGTGGCCAGTCAAACAATGTATCCATCAAACTTTAACGGGCCTATGGTCTGTCTGCAACCCGAGCCACGACTGAGGTTGCGTCGTGCTGAGGCTTTTGGCAGCACACAGAAGCAGAATTCAGTGACAGGAAATACAACTTTAGGTGTTTCAATTAGCTACTTGATACGGCATTGTCTTTTTCCAACACATTCTCACTCCCAACTCTCATTGGAGACCGATACACGGGGTACCCCTCTTGCGGCACTTTTGGACGGACCGGGGACGGCGTGTCGATATATAGGCTCATTACATGCATAGTGTGCTTTCAAAATAAACTTCTGTTTTCACAGGAAGATTTAGGTTTAGGCAACACAACCATTTAGTTAGGGGTTAGGAAACGTTCGTGGTTGACGTTAACTTCACTGACTAGCGACTCGCGTGACTCACAGGAGTCATGTCACTAACATGACAAAATAAGTCAACATTACTTTTAGTTTCACACAGGACTCGAACAGCGGTCTCCTGGTTGAAAGTCTTGGGTTGACACATCCACCACCCTTCCTGCCCGCCCTTAGCGGACTCTCACGCAATTAATACTACGTCACTGTCAAATAACGCCGCAGGTGGGTTTACATTGGAGTTAGTTGAAAGCCTGGTTTGTCACATACGTTGTTGTTAAAGGGTGCCTTTGTGCGTGTGTTTCCAATGTCGAGGGGCACTGACCAAACAGCGGTATTTGACGAGTTGGGAGTGAGAACAGGTTGCTTTTTCCCCCAGGCCTCCCCTTCTTACAACACTCAACAAAATAAAAAGGATAGCTACTAGATACTCACTACAAACCAGGCAATGTACACAACAATAAGCTATAGATGAACAGTCCTTTGCTATTGGCCAACAGTGGGACTTAGTAGCACAAGGACTGTAGTACATGGGGATCTTGGAACCCATCAGCTATTGGCCTGATGATGATTTAGCCTCTGGGGACAACAGACAATATTTTGGGGGTTATGTAGCCAGCAGATATCCGGATAACGGATATCTGGACCAAGACTTCCTCTTCCAATCATTGCTTACAGTCCGATTAGCACCTTGAGGTGAGGCGAGAATGGAGTTAGAGTCGACAGATGGTGGCCGTTGAGTTCCGAGATTGCATTTCGGCCAATGCATTCTGCCTCCTTTGCTCTCAGCGCGGACCATTTACTTGATTGCAACCAAAGGCAGCTCAAACGTGATTGGTCAATACTACTTGGACTACAAAATCTTGTCCCGTGTCCTACAGATTCTGCATTCATAAGCAGAGATCTGTTTATAGAGATTAGCTGTCCTGAAAACAAAAAGAGAACATGCACAAAAAAATGCATAAATGATGCATAAAGCTGCATCAATTTTCTTCTTTTTCTTTTGTTTTTGGTTATTTAAGGGCAGAGGATAACTCCTAATGAACATATATAGTCAAATACAGATGCACACAAACTTTTGCTAGAGGTAGTCGATATTCAGTTCAGTTGAAGATTCATAGTTCGCGGTTATGTAATTCATTCATTAACTGTGTTGTGAGCCTTCTGAGAAAACACACCACTCTGTTGGTCTCCTAGATCATTTTACGAGAGAAGAGTCTTCTCTCGTAAAATGATCTAGCTGATCCCATTATGTCAGTGTCAGAAGTCAGGTTCTCCTTCCATGTACAGCATATCGTTATTAATCATTTAAATTCATCAACCCAGTAGTTTTGAATCGGGGCCTCCAGTATTTGGAGCAAGTAGCTCATGAAAATGAATGAGTGCAGAACTAAGTAGGCTACACGCCTGTTATTTCAACGTGTCAGATACATATTTAATCAGCATTACTTATGCTGCTCATCTCATTTTCAGGTTGTATAGCTGGTATTTCTGGCTTCTCAGTCAACAAAGTGTGATTACAGATCTCAAGTGCGTCGTTGAGAGTGGAGTTAGGTAAGCCACTAGTCATTATGGGAAGGAAATAAAGGGATGTTGTTCACTTCTAAATGCACAGTTGACCTCCTCCATCCTCCAATAAAGCTCAAACAGCCTCAGCTGAATTGCTGCTTTCACGCTTAGCACATTATTTTATCACCTATCTCATCCCGTTTGGATTTAAAGGGGGACTCCGGCAATTTTACACATCAAGATCAGTTTAGCTGTCTTTGAAGGAGCTACTCAGCCTGTGGAAACCATTGTTTAATGTCTTCTGATTTGCATACAAATCAATGGAAAGACGCAGTTAGGAGCGCTCCGGCAGCCAATTGGTAACAGCCATTGACTGTATATAAAGATTGACAGTGCTTCTCCACTTCCTCCCACTGTACAGAAGTGAAGCTAAAATATCCCGGATACGGGAGCCACCATCTTGTAGCCAGAGTCTGCACAGTGGTGATCGGGGGGCTGGAACCACGGTATCGAGGTCACCTACCCAAACCAATGACATCTCACCCCCCTTTTTATGGCATCAAATAACTAATTAAAATCAAACTTATTAGAATAATGGAAAATTTGAACATACATCAGCGTGATAAGAACTACCTAAAATGACAGAAACCATCTTTCGGAAAAATGTATTTGACTTGTACTTTGACTTTTTAGTTTGGCCCCTGTCCCACCCGCTAACATGGAGTGGGCGGGATTTATGATCTATACTGCAGCCAGCCACCAGGGGGCAATCAAGACGTTTTGGCTTCACTTTTGGGGAGCTAGAAGCGGCGCAATTGCATACAAAGTCAATGGAAAGACGCAGTTAGGAGTGCCCTGGCAGCCGAATGGTTACAGCACATGCCACCGAGTCGCAATGTCCACCGTTGGATTCTGGTCGGGGACCTGTGTTACAAGTGAGTTATGTGATCAGTCATAGGCGGAGTTTAACAAAAACACACATACAGGCACAGTTCGAGTCGTTGTGTCCATTGCCATGCAGCTTACAGCTGATGTCTGTTAGTGCATCGGCTCTTTGGAGTGAATAAACATTAACTGCACAAACGGTCAAATTTGCATGAATGACACAAGGGGAACTTTTGCTACGCTTTCTGGCAGGGATGATCGGACAAAAGACGCCACAGAGTTGCATTATGGGAAGTGTAGGATCCAGTGTTTTTGGCGCTTGACCCAACAGCCATTTTGGACTGAAAATGCCGCCATTTTGGACTGAAAATGCTTATTATATTTATATTTTATTGTTCAACACAGGCCATTTCGGCAGAATATGACAATAGAATAGAAATAATTTTGTTTTACTTTTGTACGCCACTTTGTAGGTGGACGTTTTACTGGCGTCCGGTAGCTGCTTCCAGTCCAAAATGGCAGAAGCATAGCTTGTTGCAATGGAACGAACAATTGACTTTCACTTCTTGGCATTCACTTCTTTGCCCATACTTTGGACCTTTTTTTATCTTTTAAAAATCTGCTTCTCACAAGGATCCAACTTTAAGTGTGATACAAAAATCACCGGAGTGTCCCTTTAAAATAAAATTGATTTGGCTACTAATTTCTCACTCAATTATCCTGCAATAACACAATATAAACAGCAAGACATCATGTCTTAAATCTATAGTAGACATAGGGCCACTGCCACATTAAACTGGGTTTTATGAGCAATTACTTAATTTGCTTATTTAATCAATCACTAATGTCATTTTTGCCCTTTTAGTTTGTGAGACAAAAACACAACGTGGTTCCTTGCGTAAAAAAACAACCCAGCCTGGAGTTGACAGCTCACACTGTGAAGAGAATAAAAGATGTCAGAAGGAAAGGGAAGAAGGATGGGAGGTGGGATGTGTAGCCGAGGGGATCGGGTGTCAGTCACTTGTGAGGAGGAATCGTTGGTTCCATCTGGATGCTCCCATCATGCCCTAGGGTGGATGCGGGGGGGGTGTACAGTACATGTTCTCAGTGGAGATTTCGCACCTGCCAACCTGCTACTGGATGGCACGGTCGCAGCACACACACACACACACACACACACACACACACACACACACACACACACTCCTCACAGAGGCATGACCCATTTCTGTGTTTTTACAACCGATGCAGCATGGAGGAGTGTATGGAAAAATTCAGCTCGGAGAGAAAAATGAGCGTGTGTGAAGGTCAAATGCTTGCATGATTTACAGGGAAAGAGATGAAGCAGCGTAAAGAAGAGTGTGAGCAGCAACACATGAGAGAGAGAGAGAGAGAGAGAGGGAGAGAGAGCACTGCAGCAAAAAAGACATCCACGCTGGTGGACAAGCTGCAAGACAACTTGACAACACTCACCGTGAGAGAGGTAGAGAGGCAGCTTCACCCCTCAGAGGGGAAGAGAGAGGAGAGGAGGGGGGGGAAGAGCCGCATCAGCAGCAGCAGACGCCAAAACAGCCAGATTATGTCCCCCCCATACATGCACACACACACAGCGGTCACCCCTCCTCCCCCCACCACCACCACCAGCCCCGGAACGCAAATGACCTCACTGAGGAAAACAAACAAACACGACGTCCCACGAGGGAAACCAGCATCCCCACTTTTTACTCCATCCTCCTCATCACTGCGTCGGTCGGTCCGACACACATTCTCCCAGATCTGTCATAGTTTACATGACCAACGAACCAAAAGCTCACAAAAAAGCTCTCAAAGATCTTCCTCTGGAGGAAAAAAACACAAGCATGAGCAGGATGTTTACAGTGAGACACAGAGAGATGGAGAGAGGAGAGAGAGAGGAGGTGCGTGCCGTTCATCGGCATGCTTAATCAGTCTTCCCTGGCAGCCTATCAGAGGTTAAGCTGCTCTGTCAGCGGCCAATCAGAAGAAAGGGCTGCCTGTGTCAGTGTTGCCGTAGCCCAAAACAATGACAGTTGGCACAGGTGACAGTGTCAGTGTGTACCTTTTGATGGAGACTCAAGGGCACACACACACACACACACATTGTCCATAGTTAATCGTGATTAATCTCACATTTTTCATCTGTTCAAAATGTACCGTAGAGGGAGATTTATCAAGCATTTAATACTCTTATCAACATGGGAGTGGGCAAATATGCTGCTTTATGTAAATGTACGTATATATTTATTATTGGAAATCAATCAACAACACAAAATAATGACAAATATTGTCCAGAAACCCTCACAGGTACTGCATTTAGCATAAAAAATATGCTAAAATCTGTCAAGGGACTCCTTTGAAAATGACCATTTGCAGTGTTCATTTTGTATTCGTTGACGTCCTTTTATTTCATGACTAAACTGTAACGTAAATGAAAAAAATATAGACAACAGAAATTGCAACAAATTCTCTGTTCATCATGCCCTGATGAGTAAAGACGAGACAAAATAGTTTGGGTGGACAAGGGATGCTAATTTTGCCTGATAGCCGACTCTTGTTAACCGATTAACAGGCAAGATTAAAATGTGCTAATATCTGTGACCCATTAAAAAATAACCAATAAAACAAATGTTTTTTTAAATAGTGGACAGCTTGTCTGCTGTTTTTTTATTGGGGAGAAAACTGATATATTGTGACGCCTCCTCCTGTGTCCCTGCTGGTTGTCTCCTCCCCTATCAGGTGCAGCTCGTTACTCAGCCGGCTCACCTGGGCTTGATCAGCTTCAAGCCTACAAAGCCGGCCGGTTCAGTCGTCCTCGGTAACTCTCTCACAGCTCTCTCAGCTGCCACATGCTCTCCTGGTTTGATTGCTTTGTTTGTTTGGTCTTTTCTTTTAGCATGCAAAATCTTCACACACTATTTTTGTGTGTTATCCCTCCTTTTGTCTGAACCATGAGCCAGTTCATGACAACATATATTGTCAAGTTTCTTCTTCTTTGCTTAGTGCAACCCCCAGACTGTTTAAACACCCATGTATACATTGTCTCTGCCAAGGGCTTCCCTGACAACATAACTCATTTCTACCAGTCAGAGCTGATCTGAAAAGTATTTCCTTGATTTAAATGTCAAACTGCTGCTCTGGTAAACGGAGGGTTGGCAGTTTAAAGGACTAATACGTAATATATTTACTGTAATAAATCATAAATTAACCATGATATGCCATCAGAGATTAAGGAAATTGAATTACTGGCTTCTCAGACAACAATGCCACATATGAAACAAACTGGCACACAAACACAGCCCTCTGCAGCCATGGAAGCATGCTAACAAACTGGATCAACAGAGATAACGTAACATCAGATTCTACCCGACCTGAAAAGCCTCAGCACATCTCTCTGTGGTCTGTGTGCAGCTGGTTATCAAGGTAGCAGGTGAAGCTGGTGAAGTGTTTCTGACTACTGATGGTCAGAGGCTAATGCGGTTGTGTCTAGAAGGTAACCCTCAAATTGCAAAAAACTTTCTCTAACTGCTATCAGTTACACCAGAGGAGTGTACAGGCAAAATGTTTTGAATTTGGACTGCTGTTACCCATTTAAAACGCTGGCTGTCAGTGCTACATATTGATCCTTTAAAGCATGTAATGTGCTGCACTCTACGTACTCGTGCTGCTGTCGCAGAGCGTCTCCTGGCTGGCGCTGCAGGTGGGCAGCGGGGTGATTGACAGCGACGCTGGGCAGGACACCGGCTCCATGTGCTCGCTGACGGGCGGGACGGCGGTGACCTCGGAGTGAACGCAGTCCGGACTGGGGAGATTCGGGCCGCTCGCTGGGAAAGGACTCTTCCAATGGGAGAAGCCGATGGCCACTTGACCCCCGAGGTCAAACCCTGCCAAAGGGACAATAATCAGAAGAAAGAGAGATTAGGGGAAATATATTTTAAACTTTTACTTGGATTTGTTTCAATCTGTTTTGTCTTTATCCTGCACAGCAATACACTTACTCCAACCTCCAATTATAAAAACCAACATGCATTTTTCAAGTGATTTTTGTTTTGCAGCATCTACTATAGAGACTCTGACCTTTTAACAGGCTCTTTGTAATGCTGGTAGATCCATAACAGTCCAAGGTAACACAGTAATCTCCTCAGCAATGTTGCCCTCTTGTGGTGGGAGCTGGCATCATCATTAAAGGGGACATATGAAAAACTCACTTCTTCAGTGCTTGTGCACATCCATTTGTGTATCTGGAGGGTCTACCAACTCAACAAACTGTGAAATAAGACAACCCAGTCAGTTTTTTTGTGGGCTGCCTAGATCATAAAACATGTGATTCAATAAAACAATCAGATTTGACTCCCCTTCCTATGTCACATGCAGGTTCATTAGAATATATAGACAGGTGTTAAAATAGAGCGTTTTAGACAGAGAGAGAATACAGGTATATTCAGACACTATGAGAAAAATAATGGACCCTATCTCACACCCGGCGCAAAGCGGCGCAAAAGCAGAAGAAGAGCAAAGACCAGCTCTCATTCTCTGCTTCATGAGGAGCCGCAGACTGCTGAAACAGCTCGGCACGCGTCCTGCCTTCGATTTTGTCCTCAGAAGGCTTCCTCTCTCCGTTTCACGAGGCCTCCGAGACTGGTGACCTAGCTCGGTACGGTTCCGGGCTGGCAGGTGTCTGAGCTCAGTGTCTCTGGCAGGTTGATGGGGCCAAACAAGACTGTAAATTTTGTTTATCTTCTTCCAAACACATCAGGGTAAAAGTGGCACTACTAAATTTACCTTGAACTATTATCTTTCAGTCATTCTCAAAATTTTGTTTGTTTATAATGCTCACATTTGTGCATTTCGGTACATTTCCAATGGATGAATGGTTCTATGGGTACCCACGAGTCTCCCCTTTAAAGACATGCCCACTTTATGGTAATCACATAATCACATAGTCCCAATACATAGGATGTCAAATGCTGTATGTAAAAAATACCAGGATGTCCTACTACATCCGGTTGCATCCTGCAGTATGCATGCCAGAATGCTTTTCTGGCTATTGTGACCCACAATCCTCTGCGCTGCAGATATATGAGCAAGAGGATCAAAGCACAATGTTAGGACCAAGTAGTATGTCACAATTGTATACATACTGCATGCAACAGTACGTACGTACTTGGTAAGGGTAGCTGCAGTATGTAGTAAAAAAGAAAAAGTGTGCGATTTGGATCCTTCGCTATAATGATCCCTGTTTGGATATTCACTCTCTGAACCTATAGAACAGTATGCTGTGATTTTCTTCTTCTGCTGATTTTCCCTGCACACTGCTGTTATGTAACACACCGGTCAGGTAGGACTAGGGAACACTCTCACCCCCACCCCTCACCTCCTGGTTTCCTGTGAAACACAAAGCCCAGCAGATTTTCGAAGGAACATCAGCAATGAACAAACACATCCCGATCAATAGCAGAGTAGTGGAAGGCCTGGCAGTCTCTGAGCCTCCCAGCTGGCTCCTCCTCACAAAGCACATTCAGCTGCACGATAGATTCTGAGGTCTAATCTAAGCTATACATCCCATTTCCGCTAATTTACTGTACAGCCTCAAATTCTCTGCAAGGAATAAAAGGGGGTTTTCACACGATGGAGTCGACTGGCTGGGTGTCCCCGAAAAAATAATGTTGGTGCTGAAGTCAGCACTTGCGACAACTAGAACACAAAGAAGGTGTTTATTGTCCCTGGGGGGAATGTGTCTAGTACAGTACAACTCCTTTTGGCAAGAAAAATCTGAAAGAGGATATTCTTTGGTGTGTGAAAGTTGGCAAAACAAAAAACAGGAGTACAGTAAATGTTTATCTGAATATCTCTGCATGGAAATGATACCCACACGAAGAGATTTTTTGGCTGGACCGCAGAGGGCCAGCACTACAAACGCAAGAGTCTGCCAAAAAGGCTTTCTCCCATAAACTTACATTGGGAAAGAGATGTCTGTAAATCAGCGGCAATTTCTTTTTTAGGTAAATCAACTTCCCAGTATGAACACTTGAATAGACATTGTCGCTAATAGCTGAATCCATTTCCCTTCCTCTGTTCAATCAAATGAGCCCCAGACCGAGGCTGGACCGAGGGCTGGGAAGCGGAGTTAAAGGAAACATTACTGCAGCTGCTCTATGGGCTCAATGGATGCAGAAGATCACCAGAAGATCTGTGTAATTTAATACTCGGAAGTTGAACTTTTTTTTACTTCCTGCGCCATTGAGCAACTTTCAAAGGAGTGAACGCTGTATCCAGTTCTCTTTATACATCCATGACTTCAACTGAGTAAGAGGAGCACAGACTCTCACATGAAATCATGAAAAGATTTGGTAGAAAATGTTGCGTTATTGTAGGAGTCCATTAAACACAGTAAGAAGCTGATTTGAGAAAAGACGTTTTCAGGGCCTCTATATTAGAGCTGTCAATCGATTAAAATATTAATCACACATTTTTTATCTGTCCAAAATGTACCCCAAAGGGAGATTTGTCAAGTATTTAATACTCTTATCAACATGGGATTGGGCAAATATGCTACTTTATGCAAATGTATGTATATATTTATTATTGGAAATCAATGAACAACACAAAACAATGACAGATATTGTCCAGAAACCCTCACAGGTACTGCATTTAGCATAAAAATATGCTCAAATCATAACATGGCAAACTGCAGCCCAACAGGCAACAAAAGCTGTCAGTGTGCTGACTTGACTATGACTTGCCCCAAACTGCATGTGATTATCATAAAGTGGGCATGTCTGTAAAGGGGAGACTCGTTGGTACCCATAGAACCCATTTTCATTCACATATCTTGAGGTCAGAGGACAAAATTCTGCACAACTTTGGAGCGTTATTTAAACTTTCAGAAATGGCCAACAGACTGTTGACTGAGTGATTTTGGAACTCTAAAATGTATGGGTTGTGCTGAAACTTGGTCCAGGTACATATAGTGTAAGACGATTCAAAAAAGCCATTAAGAGGTGCATTGAGCCAACAGTCCCCAGCATCCCATAAAAGACACCTGAGCATGTGAGAGGGGCGGAGGTGGTAATCTACACCTGGCATGTATCCGAACGACCTCCAAAAACTCACGGTGCACGCAGCCTTTTCGGACACAGTGTGTTCTAAGCAATATCTATGTCGCAGTCATCAGAAAAAAGTGCCCGCGTGGCTCTCAGAGGAGAGCGAGGCCCAGATATGTAGCACTTCCTGACACCCTCGAAGGTAAGACAACAAATGCAGGTGCAGGTATCTGGGCCACGCGCTGCACTATTCAATAACAAGTTTCGGCTGAGTGTACACAATAATCACAGAGAGACTTGCGGTGGAAGTCCTTTAGGTGGATGCAGGGCTGCGGTGGTTGGAAAAGATTTCTAGAGTGTTTCCACTGAGTGTGTTTTAACACTGAATGTGCTTCTGTCGGTTGATGCAGAAGATGTAGTTGCATAAAATAGCCAGAGGATAAAACTATTCTACAGCTTCTTCTTGTTTTTTTTCTTTGTATATCTATTCATTGTGTTTAAACATGGTATTTTTCTGCTCAGTTGCAGATAAAGATCAGTATTAAGATCAATATTATTAGTATTATACTACTTGTAGAATTAGATTCTGATGGTAGGATTGTTTCCGACTAATGTGATCCAAACATTTCCAATATCCCCAGAGCGGTATAAAGTCCAAAAGTCAACATTTATTGAAAAAAGACAAATGTAATAATTTCTAAAATTCACAACATGTTATTATCTAACGAAATATTCTGCTTAAATCCATATTTGTTGGCGTTTAGCCTTTCAAAAACAACATTTTCACTGCTTTTGCTGCTTGCTTTGCAAAAAGATCACTTTTTGATCAATTAGGGATTTTGTTCAAGGATTTCTTTTTTCTTTTTTTAGGGTGATGACATCATAAAATATGACAACAGACATTCAAAGCTTCATTCAAAATCCTCAATAGAAGCTTCACATGTTAAAAAAAAAATGACATCCGGTACAGCCCTAGTTATAGATACTCATTACGTTTACATGGACACCACAAGGCCACAAGGATGGAGTCGATCCCTGATAATTTATTTGGAAATATCAAAAAAAAGGACATCCATACATGTACAGTATGCAGACTTGTCCACGCAGCCACTACACTACAACTGGTAGCGTAGCGATCTACTGCACATGTATGGAACGCGTCCTCCAAGCGCAAACAGAACTACTACTCGTCTGTGGTGTCCATGTAAGACATTTTACTCTGCCTTTTTACCCCCAAAAAAGGTTCTGGTCGGGTGGGGGGGGAGGGGTTGGAACTTTGAGCTTTTCACTACAATGACAATAAAAATAAGTTTTTTTTAAAAAAACGAAACCAAGACGCTTTAGCTGATGATTAAACTGACAAATGTCAGTAAACTTCTGTTTTACATGAAACCATAAATTCCCATCATTTTGAAATTCACAGCATAAACCTGATAACCAAAAAGCTGAGTCAGCACAACCCAAAGAAACAAACTCCTCCAGTACAGTTACTGACCGAGACATGAATTTAATCGTTTTCAGGGATGCAACAGAAAAACTGAGCGTGTTCATAGCTCCTGGAAATGTCAAAACATCAAACACATTACAGACAAAAAAATGGCCTACAGTATCTGGAGCTCTCAGTTCTATGAATGTGTGTAACAGTGATCGGTCAGTGCTGCAGAAGTTACAGCAGTGTGGTACATTTGATTGCTTCTCATGTCACCCTTCACTGAATCCCTGCCTCGGGCTGAAGATTAGCTCTGTCTTTCAGCTGCACAACCGCAGTGAATTCCTACAACAATGAAGCAGGGTGGAATTAATGGAAGATTGTAATCGATTGGAACTTTTAAGAATCTACAGTGGTGCTGACTGGTATTTTCCCCTCAAACAAAAGGCCAGGGCTTTTAAATCACAAGCGGCACACTAACTTTTTGATGTCAGCGTGCCGGGCAAGACTATAGATCTTGTTCCTGTGTAAAACCAAAGGGGGCGAGTCTCAACGGTCCAAAGCTCTCCTTCAGCACTTCATTAGGTTTTTTTCTATTTATTTAGCACAGAGAGAAGAGAGGAACACCTGCATGCAGCAGCAGCACAGCCTCAGCTGAACTCCAAAGTCGTCACTGTCACAGCATCCAGATTACAGCATCTCCCGCTAACAAGGCTGTAATATTCATTGAAAAAAATGTCAGAAGGCAAGGTCTGATTATTGCAAAAAAGCGAGAGGTTGCAGTTTTGTAACAGACAGGGAAATTATTTCTGACAGCTTCGTCAACAGCGCACTATTTCCTGTCGGCAGCCCTTGACATATAAACAAAGTTACATGTCAGGGGAAATCTTTAATTTTCTAACTGCTTAGCAAATTCAACGTTTAAGTTCCCCCGGCAGGCTGTCAGAATGGATACAGCACCATACTGTACTGCAGTAAGTTCTCTTAAATGTTATTGTAATACATTACTCACCCACTCACACCAGGCATTACTGATTTTAATTTTTGGGCTGGTCTGCAGAGGGCAATGATTTCATGAGTTGTTATTAAAAAATATTTACAATGTCCTTGCAGTAGCAGTTGATTCTTGAAAATGGCGTTTGCTGTTGGATCAATACAGTGGTACTGAGCTGTTCCCTCATCATTATCTGATATTTCTCCGTCACACATCTGAACAAAGCTGTGTGACGGACCCACTCAGAGGCAACATTTCTGTGATAAGACAACAGAAATTCAAAAGTAACTTAAATCAGACGTCTTGAATCTGATTAAGTAGAAGTATATATACTTGTAGTGCACTTACCAATGGTGATCTGACTGACACAGCTGTAGAAGGTTCCTGAAGAGGCATTGTAGCTGCTACTGCTGGGCTCACGGTCTGTATGACAGGTGACAGAGATCACACATAAGGTACAGTTCGGTAGCCTCTTTTATCCAAAGCAACTTACAGTGCAACAAAGGCATTGATTTTTAATTTTTTTTTAGCAAAGATGACCACTCAACCCAATATCACACCAAGCATGTTATAGACCCACCTGTCCACCAGAGGATAGCATGTCAGAGTCACGTTTTGCATCGCCGAGGCCTAAATATTACACGCGTGTATTCATGTGCAGTATCAGCAGGGGGCGACAAAACCACTAACGAACGTAAACTAAGCATACGCAAACTAAGCGTACTTAAACTAAGCATGCATAAACTAAGCGTACATAAACTAAGCATGCATAAACTAAGCATACACAAACTAAGCATTTATAAACTAAGCATACGTGCACTTAACGTACGTAAACTAAGCGTACGTAAACTAAGCATACGTAACCTAGGCATGCATAAACTAAGCGTACATAAACTAAGCATGCATAAACTAAGCGTACATAAACTAAGCATGCATAAACTAAGCATGCAAAAACTGAGCATTTATAAACTTAGCATACGTACACTTAACGTACATAAACTAAGCGTACGTAAACTAAGCATACGTAACCTAGACATGCATAAACTAAGCGTACATAAACTAAGCATGCATAAACTAAGCGTACATAAACTAAGCATGCATAAACTAAGCGTACATAAACTAAGCATACGTAACCTAAGCATACGTAAACTAAGCATGCATAAACTAAGCATTCGTAAACTGAGCATATGTAAACTAAGCATACATAAACTAAGCATGCATAAACTAAGCATACGTAAACTAAGCGTACATAAACTAAGCGTATGTAAACTAAGCATACGTTAACTAAGTGTACGTAAACTAAGCGTATGTAAACTAACCTACATAAACCTACACAAGCTAAGTACACTACGTACGGAAACAATGTAACATAAGTACAGAAAACACGTGACAAACGTCACTAAAAAACACATCTTACAAAACAAAAAAATGTCCTGTGTTTGTTGGACCCATCCACCTCCCCTGCTGCCTGCCATAAGCAGTCTTTCTCACTCTTTATTCTACGTCACTAGCTCTGAGAGTAGCATATTTACGCCGTTGCAATTACATTGCAGTCAGTACAGACTACATGGTGTACAAATGACATTCCTAAAGCATTACACCACTATAGTTTTAGTTACCTCTACAGCCATTGCTTTTGTAATGCATGAGTAAGGGGAATAAAAGTATTTCTGGATCCCAGAGTATCCTACAGTTCCAAATGTGCCCACTAAGCCTATAGTGCTGTTCTTGGGGACTTGAGAAAAGCCATGACCCTGCAGCGTTACAGAAATGAAACCCCTAATCCTGCAATGTTAGTGCCCCTGCTCCACACATCGAGCTACACACAAGGGGAAAAACCCTTGACCTTGACAGTGGTAAGGGAATAAAAACCATGAGCCTGGCAGCTTTAGCGCTTTAGTCTACCAATTTATGATGGGAATGAAATCATCCACTGTGAATAAAATTCATAACACGAGCAGTGTAATAAGAATAAGCCCATAACCCTGGAAGACTTGCAGAAAGAAAACCCTTCAGCAGAGGAAAATACTTTTTATGGCACTGCAGTCACTACTTCATGGTACAGCATAACGTTTTTGCATTGAACTCAGACCTGAATAAAAATGCTCATTTAGCAATTTAGAGAAGTTTTTGTAGAAAACTCTCATTTCCTTATTCTCTAATCTAACACCTACAGCCGAGTCAAAGAAGAGCAACTGCAGCACAGAGTAGACATTCATCACTGACTGGAAGTCTTTTCAGCGTGAGCTTGCACATTTGCTTCCATGTTTAGAGATAAACCTGAAGGTATCATTTATTACCAAAGTTATGGGAAGTCATCGCAAGGACTTGGAACAAACCGTATCAGCCTCTGAGCAACTTCCAGTGATATCCACAATATATAATCTGATAGCGCTTTAAAAATGTTTAGCAACATCATTTCATTCACTATGAGGTTTATTCTCAATCTTAACCTTGAAAACCTTCAACTTAAAGCGTCAGTAGGCAGAATATTTTTGGCATCATTGAGCAAAAATTCCATAATAACCTTTCAGCATATTGTCATTCAAGTGTTCTGAGAGAAAACTAGACTTCTGCACCTCCTCATGGCTCTGTTTTCAGGCTTTAAAACATCTAGCCGTGACAGGAGATTTTGACCAATCAAAGGTTATTTCAGAGAGAGAGTGTTCCTATTGGCTGTTCATTCAATGGAGGCAGCTGTCAAAGGCGTCCCTTGACCTCTGACCTCAAGATATGTGAATGTAAATGGGTTCTATGGGTACCCACGAGTCTCCCCTTTACAGACATGCCCACTTTATGATAATCACATGCAGTTTGGGGCAAGTCATAGTCAAGTCAGCACACTGACACACTGACAGCTGTTGTTGCCTTTTGGGCTGCAGTTTGCCATGTTATGATTAGAGCATACTTTTTATGCTAAATGCAGTACCTGTGAGGGTTTCTGGACAATATCTGTCATTGTTTTGTGTTGTTAATTGACTTCCAATAATAAATATATACATATGTTTGCATAAAGCAGCATATTTGCCCACTCACATGTTGATAAGTGTGTTAAATACTTGTTAAATCTCCCTTTAAGGTACATTTTGAACAGATAATCGTGATTAATCATGGACAATCATGCCATTAATCGCTATTAAATGTTTTAATCGATTGACAGCCCTAAAACTAACATGACTGTCAAAGGGGCTCTAACTCCTGGTAACGGAAAATTAAAGGAACTGTTTGTAACTTTTTACACGTATAAATTCATGGAGAGACCTTCGCCTGGTCAGCTAACATTACTGCCAAGCAGGTGAATTATAGAGTGATATTGTGGTTTTAGCTGACGTGTGTCACCTCACTGTTTTGAGCGATGCCCGTTCATGTCTATGTAGAGCGAACACAAGCGCGAGCCCGACGCTGACCTTCGCTGACTTAACGGCCACAGGTGTCGCTGTTAACAAGCATTTCTGAAAGTTACAAACAGTCCCTTTAAATACAGATAATTACGATTGTGATTACAAAAAAAATACTGTAAATCTAAGACCATTTACATGTAAATCACAAATGAAACATGTCATTTTTTAATTTTTCTTTCTGTCATTTGAAATACAGACAAAAAATGTAAAATTTCTTGAAAAAAATGTAAACATTTTTTTTTTTTTTTTTTTTTACAGTGTACTGTTTCTCTGCTGCATCTATAGGATGCTTTTACCTGCAGATCCGGAGGAGAGGCGCGTCGCGACGGCACTGCGAGGACTCCCTGCACAAACCCGCACCACCTCCTCCTGCTGACATTGCACACAGATGACCTGGTTCTGGTTCTCCTGGTTCTGGTTCTCTCCGACCTTGCTGCAGCCCATGTGCTCTCCACCCGCCTGGATCTTCATCCCCGCTGCGCTGATCTGACGGACCAGTCGCATGTCTGCTGCTGCTGCCTCATGCTCCAGCATCCTCCTCCTCCTCCTCACCTCACAGTGTTACACTGGTTATTACGCATGGCTAAAGGCGTGTGAAAGGCAACAACAACAACTTCTTCTCCTGCAACCTAAAGCATCCTTAAACTCCACCCACTAGCTGCTCCTCCTCCTCCTCCTCCTGCATCAGCTCACCTCTGCTCTATCATGTCAGCCTCTCTTGATGTTGCAGTCTTTACGCACGACTGCAGGCGTGGCTGCTTCACGTGGTCGATGAGGTCGCAGTGTCAAGTTCCTGTGGGAATATAAGTGGTGCCAAGATATAGAAGTCATACAGTAAGGTCTCTATTAAATACAGTGGTGGCTGGTGGAATTTTTTCTAGGTAGGGCTTTGCCACATCCAATACATTTCAGCAAACATCCCAGTATGATTTAATGCAAAAAAAAAAGTGAAGGTATCAAAAACACATTACTACTTTTCAGTTAAATAATCAACAATTATTTTATTCCAACAGAAAGAGTAAAGAATGCTTAGAAAAACACAACAGTATAACATAGATTAAACTACCCAGCAGTATATAAAGTCATTAAAATGAGCTCCACTTTAACCAGCTGCAACATTAAAGTGATGAACACATTAATGCATCAATAAGTATAATCCAATAATATACATTATTCTGCATAATGTGTACTTTTATGTCTGGTACTGAGGTAGGCGAGATTGGAGCAAATATGATTAAAAAAAAGTTATTTCTATAAAACGGTCGCTATATCCTGACAGTAGTACATGAAACAGGTAACCTGAAAAAAATCATGTGCGTCTGTGTCCTCCGGTGCTCCTAACGGCATCTGCAAGATTTCACAGACAGGAGGAAAACAAGCAGTAAGAGCTGATCTGAGGTCTGCTGTCCAGCTGCCGTCTATGAGAGCCGGCTGTCAATCACTCACGAACTCCGACCAAGCGGTCAAACTAGGCAGCGCTGATCAAATGTGAATCAATATTATGTTACGTTAATGCCTATTTCTCTCCTCAAATGTTTTCAGAATCATCTTGTAGTGCACGGTTTAGCTGTAAAATGAGAAAGTTTTTGACGCCGCCGCCATTGTGAAATCTGTTGAAGGAACGCCATGTACGGGTCACATGACCGGAGCACAGCCAATAGGAACGTTCTCTCAATGAAATGACCTTTGATTGGTCAAAGTGTCCCGTTACGGGCTAGATTTTCTAAAGCCTGACGAGTAGTAGCTTGCTTGGGGCGATAAAATAATCGCCCCTCTCGTATCAGATTTGAGGACGCTGATTGGCTGAATTTAATGTCAGTCGTTCAGAGCTTGAATCAGCTATTGGCTAAGCTGCTACACTAAGCTGCTCAGTCGCCCCAGAGCTGAGCTACAGACTGACAGAGGAGAGTCAGAGAGACAGAGGAGAGTCAGGGGACGGGCAGGAAAACCATATATTATGCACAGATGATTTTCTGTCATATTTTACACATATTACTGGGTGCATTCCATATTTTAATCACAAAAATATTGACAATTTGTATAATTTATTATTATTATTATTATTATTAGTAGTAGTAGTAATGTTTTTTGTGTGTGGCTGTCTGGCTCAGGGGGGTCGGCGCCCTAGCGCCCCCTATTGACCGTCCGCCACTGATTAAATACCACTGAGACTGTAAATCCCAAAAGGATTATAACTGTAAAACTAATTTAGTGAAAATGCCACAAAGTAATTTAAGACCACAGACTCAGATAAGTTACATATAGGCATAGCCAGGGGTTCACTCCCATGATTGTAATAAAGTGGTATTTTTGTGTAAAATGAAACAAATGAGCCCAAAAAAATACAAGAAAAATAATTTACAAAATGTATTATTTTAATATGAACTAAAGTCATTACATTCAAATTAAATAATAATATCCAGCCTTGGCAGTACACCACTGCGTACTCCAAGAGCCTTTGTGGAAGAAAACACTTTATTTGAGGAAGGCCCTTTGGCTCAAGGGAAATAGCCCAGATCTGTCAAGTAATAACTCAGCTACTGCAGAGATCCTTTATGCTGTTCCACATTTATAAGCCGGGTGTAGACCAGAGTCAGCTGAGCAAAAGTCCAATCTACTGTCTGGTAATCAAACAGTGTGTCATCTTCAGTGTGTTTAGCTTTGAATCATCTCAAACTTTACACCTGACTCTGTGTGTTTGAATATGGTGTTTGTGAGGACCCTACGTATGTGACAGTATTTGTGGGGACAGGGTTTGTGAGAACACTGCATGTTTGAGAACCATGTGTTTGAGGACAGTGTGTTTGTGATGTGAAGACAGTGTGAGGACAATGTATGTTAGAGGAAGTGTGTGTGAAAAAACATACATAGGTAATTAGTCAGTGTGTATCTATGAGGAAACTGTGCGAGTATGATGCATGTGTTTAAGCAAAGTGTAAGAGGATGATGCGTTTGAGTTCAAACAATAAAATTCTTAGTTCTTTATTTATGTTTTATTTATTTGTAATATTTGTTTCAGGACATAATTATTTAATATCATTGCATTCAGGGTGTATTTATTCATTTATTTATTGATTTTGAACGCAGAACTGAGACTGAGCATAAAGAAAAGTTAAACAGCTCTCACTATCATACCATTGTGAGTTCTGCTTTTACATTCATGATTAATTATAACACTTACAGTAATAACGGTTTGCTACTTTCACTTCGTCAATGAACTCATGAACCTTACCGCAAAACAACTAATAAACATGTATGTTAGACATGAACACTTTAACTCAGATTTTGTCTCATAACTTTATTGAAAAACTCATGACAGTAGTCACGTCATCTACATTTTGATTCAATGTTTCATGACACATCTCAAACGGACAAATGATGCATTATATATATATATATATATATATATATATATCTTTTTTTCAGAATGGTTACAAGAATGAGAATTGTTCAAAATACAAAATGTTTTAATAAATGCATTTCTGACCAGCTCAAGAAAGACAGCAGAATGAAAAGGCGATACGCGTTTCTCTCACTATATTTAACAAGTATTTCAATTAAAGAGCATGTTCCCCTAAAATATGAAAACATTTCCTTTCCGACATGTAGTTATGAAACATAAATGTGGATTATCCTTTATTTACATGATGATGAGTCTATGTCCTGGCCAATTAGCAGCCATTTTGACTGATTGTTAAAGTCAGAGCTGGTGCATTTAGCTTCAGTTTTAAACTCAAGATTGGCATCTACTATCTCTCTTTAACAACTTGATAATGCTTCAATACAACAACTATCAAACAAAGAAATTATGCACTAAATGTGTTATGGTGTAGCGAACATTTGACACATGACTGATCAGGTGTTTCCGCTGTAGGCATTTTCTCGGATATTCCCATGACGTGCAAATGCTTGTCTTCGTCTCTGGACAACATGAAACATGACCAATACTAGTTGACGTTAAAGAACAATTGAAACTAATTCATGAAAACTTCTTTCCATTTTTCTCTCATAGATGGTTAGCCAACTTGTTTTGTTTCCAGTTCGCAACCTCTTCTTCTACTCTGTCAACTAGCGGATTACAACCAATGCGGAGCCTATAGCGGCAACTTCTGAACAAACTACTCTGTAGCCGAGTTCATTCGCTCCAAACTAATTGATGGAAACGCGCCTAATTCACATTTCTTTTTTGCGACATTTCAAGTTCACTTAAAAATCTCTTGACAATTGAATGGAAACACAGCTATTGAGACCCTTCCTCCTACAATGAACACAGAGACACTGACGAGTCCTGGGACAACATCAAAGACTCCACCCCAAACCCAAATCCAAACCCGGGAAAAAGAGGTTGAGTGAATGTGATGTTGAAGGTGTGGAGGTGGATCAGTTCTTCAGAGCGGACTCTGTAGAAGGACAGAGTGCCAGCAGGACAGTCCACATACACTGCTACTCTACCAGAAGCAGAGGAGGAGGAGGAGGAAAGACGGACTGTTTCTCTGTTATTGTGCCAAGCGGAGTAACCGACATCAGAGCAGTTTAGACTCCACGACTGATCATTCCTTCCAAACCTGCACTCAGCACTTTTTCCTTTCCTTGTGATTCCTCTGTAAGTCACTGCTACATCAACATCTCCTCTCCACTCGACCTCCCAGTAACAGCGATCGGTCAGATAATTTCCACACAGCAGCTGACAGCAGCGGTCAAATCTGTCTTCATGATCGGGATATGAATGTTTTTTCTCTCCCACCAGTGTCACCTTCCTGTTGTTTTCAGACAGTTTGAGCTTTTTGTGTGTTGTGTTTGTGTCCAGTGTGAGTTCACAGGCATCTGACAGAGATAACAAGACACAAACGCAGCCATTTATGATCTAACTTTTTACTTATTGATTATTATATTGGTAATGTCATGAATCAAACTAAATGAACACTTACACTTCCTCAGACCAGGTTTTATCCACCGCTGTCCACCATGGTCCACCCTAGAGGAAGAAACACAGTCAGACTTGCATATTTTCTTGGCTTATTTAAACAGGAACTTTTGATAACCTTCCTCTGTGAGTGTTTCTCAGCTTGCATTCACATTGGTCTTAACTTTTCCCTCATTTCCTTTACTTGTGTCCGCAAAGTGAAGTATAAGATAATGCGATGTGCTGTTCAGGCCTGAAACAGGCTACAATTGTACAGTGCATGGCCAGCTTAAGATGGTTGTGCCTTTCATCACTAAACCCTTCTCACTCTTGCAATTGAGACATTGATCGTGTTGGTGAACTCAGTTGATTTTTCGTTCACCAGATGAAGACAATTGATATGAATCAATCATCAGACTTATAAGCAGGTCTTTCTGGTCATACCTGAGAGTGTTCAGTCTCCTGTGTGGATCCTCCAATGCAGCAGACAGACGCTTCACTCCCGGGTCTCCTGGATGATTGTAGCTCAGGTCCAGCTCTCTCAAATGGGAAAGGTTGGAGCTCAGAGCTGAGGCCAGAGGAGCACAGCCATCCTCTGTGACCAGACAGCCTGACAGACTGGAATTAAGAAAATATTCATACGGCAACATTTTGGGTGAAACATGTAGACAGGAATCTTCACTGAGCCAGAATGAAAAGTTTTCAAATGCTAACAAACTGCTGATTTACCTGACCATTTCCAGTGTACATTCTGGCCTCCCAAGTCCAACAGCGAGCTGCTGCACTCCTGAATCCCGCAGGTCATTGTTACTCAGGTCCAACTCTCTCAGACTACACTGCGAGCTGAGAACTGAGGACAGAGCTTCACAGCTTCGCATTGAGAGTTTACATAAACCCAACCTATGAAGAGATGCAAATATTTTAAACAATTAGTTTTGATATTTTATGTGATATATACCGGTTTGTGTGAGTTTCAAGGCAAAGATTATAAATCCACAAAACAGTAGAATTCCCAGGAAATTGACTCTGACATACCAGTGTTATACTTTTAGTGTTCAACTTTACCGAGGTTAAACCTCACCTGAGAGTTCCAAGTGTACAGTGTGGACTCTCCAGTCCAGCAGTGAGCAGCTTCACTCCTGAATCCCGCAGGTTGTTGTTACTCAGGTCCAGCTCTCTCAGAGTAGAGGACTGGGAGCTGAGAACTGAGGACAGAACTTCACAGCTTCTCTCTGAGAGGTTACAGCCACTCAGCCTAAAGAGAAATTAGTGACGTACAAAAGTTAAAAATATTTTTTTTTTACAGTTTCTCCTCTATAAATGATCAAATATTATATATATATATAATATTAATATATTTACTGATTCCTCCACATACAGGGCTTTGTTGGAGGCTTTGACCACTGGAAGCAGCCTCTGAAGGGCCTCCTCTGAAGCAGAGTATTTCTTCAGGTCAAATACATCCAGATCTTTTTCTGATGACAGTAAGATGAAGACCAGAGCTGACCACTGAGCGTCAGAGAGTTTTTCTGTGGAGAAATGTCCTGATCTCAGGTTCTGTTGGATCTCCTCCACTAGAGAATGATCATTCAGCTCATTCAAACAGTGGAACAGATTGATGTTTTTCTCTGTAGACGATGTCTCGCTGATCTTCTTCTTGATGTATTTAACTGTTTTGTGATTGGTTTCTGAGCTACTTCCTGTCTGTGTCAGGAGACCTCGTAGGAGGGTCTGATTGGGCTGCAGTGAAAGACCGAGGAGGAAGCGGAGGAACAAGTCCAGGTGTCCATTTGGACTCTGTAAGGCCTTGTCCACAGCACTCTGGTAGAGTTCTGTCAGTTTAGGTTTGTCTTTGAAGACTTTAGAAAGCAGGGAGGTTGTTTTTTCTCCTGACAGCAGATTGACACCAGAGTTGATGAATGTCAGATGGACATGAAGAGCAGCCAGAAACTCCTGAACACTCAGATGGACGAAGCAGAACACGTTGTCCTGGTACAGCCCTCTCTCCTCTTTAAAGATCTCTGTGAACACTCCTGAGTACACTGAGGCTGCTTTGATATCGATGCCACACTCTGTCAGGTCTGAGTCATAGAAGATCAGGTTGCCTTTCTGCAGCTGCTCAAAAGCCAGTCTTCCCAGAGACTCAATCATCTTCCTGCTCTCCGAACTCCAGCCTGGATCTTTCTCAGCTCCTCTTTCATACTTCTTCTTCAGTTTTGACTGAACCACCAGGAAGTGGATGTACATCTCAGTCAGAGTCTTGGGCAGCTCTCCTCCCTCTCTGGTCTTCAACACATCCTCCAGAACCGTAGCAGTGATCCAGCAGAAGACTGGGATGTGGCACATGATGTGGAGGCTTCGGGATGTCTTGATGTGGGAGATGATTCTGTTGGCCTGCTCCTCATCCCTGAATCTCTTCCTGAAGTACTCCTCCTTCTGTGGGTCAGTGAACCCTCTGACATCTGTCACCATGTCAACACACTCAGGAGGGATCTGACTGGCTGCTGCAGGTCGTGTGGTTATCCAGAGGCGAGCAGAGGGAAGCAGTTTTCCCCTGATGAGGTTTGTCAGCAGCACATCCACTGAGGTGGACTCTGTAACATCAGTCAGGATCTGATTGTTTTGGAAATCCAGAGGAAGTCGACACTCATCCAGACCGTCAAAGATGAACACAACCTGGAACTCTTCAAACCTGCAGATTCCTGCTTCTTTAGTTTCATTAAAGAAGTGATGAACAAGTTCCACCAAGCTGAATTTCTTCTCTTTCAGCACATTCAGTTCTCTAAAAGTGAAAGGAAATGTGAACTGTATGTCCTGGTTGGCTTTGTCTTCAGCCCAGTCCAGAGTGAACTTCTGTGTTAAGACTGTTTTCCCGATGCCAGCCACTCCCTTTGTCATCACTTTTCTGATTGGTTCATCTCTTCTAGGTGAGGGTTTAAAGATGTCTTCTCGTCTGACTGTCGTTTCTGGTCTGTCTGGTTTCCTGGATAATGTTTCAATCTGTTTGACCTCATGTTCATCATTGACTTCTGCAGTCCCTCCCTCTGTGATGTAGAGCTCTGTGTAGATCTGATTCAGAAGGGTTGGGTTTCCTGCTTTAGCAATCCCCTCAAACACACACTCATACTTCTTCTTTAGATCAGACTTTAGTTTGCGCTGACATAAGAGAGCAGCAACACCAGTTCCTGAATGAACAAAAGCCAAATGAAAATGTTTGACTCTG
The DNA here is from genome assembly GCF_015220745.1 of Sebastes umbrosus. NCBI lineage: Eukaryota > Metazoa > Chordata > Actinopteri > Perciformes > Sebastidae > Sebastes > Sebastes umbrosus. The sequence continues at coordinate 5,280,089 of NC_051291.1, forward strand.
GTAGACCTGATATATGGAAACATTAAAGTTCAGATAAAGTTACATGTAGAGTTTCTGCAGCCAAATCTGTTAAAAATTATATTATTATTACTGGTCTGGATGATAAAATATCATATGATGCACTTTTTATTGATTTATCCAAAGCGTTTCACTCAGTGGATCATGGTCTTCTCCTGCAAAAACTCGAACGTATAGGTTCTAGTGACCCTTTGTTGCATTGGTTTTCAAACGATTTAACTGGGAGAACTCAGTGTGTGTCCATAGACAATTATTACTCCGCATCTCTAACAATAAAGATGGGTGATCCTATAGGATCTATCTTGGGACCAATTTTATTTTCTATTTATGAACTGTAAATGATCTTGGTGTAGGACTAGATCCAGCAAAGGTGCACTTCTATGCAGATGACACTATTACTTATACTGTTAAATAAAGGATAAACAAATAAAAAATCTTCTTCCTAACATGTTATAAGTGTCCATAGCCTCTTACTGCTCTGCAGATGGCCAGCCAGCTCCTCATGCTTCAATTTCCTCAGGAAGTGCAGTGTGATCTTCAGAAATCCCTCTCTGCTGCTCCTCCACTTCTCTTCTTCCTCGCCTTCCCCCGCCTCCTGATCCTCACACTGACTCTCAAAGCATTCTGGGTAATCTGGACTCAGAACTTTCTGGAACTTCTTCAGTTCGTTCTTCACAAAACTGATAATGTTCTCCTCAAGCAGCTGGAACAGAGTGATATTCAAATTTAAATTAGCAGAACACAATCACATTCACCTGAAAGGCAAGGCAATCATGATGAAACACAAGAGCTTTAATTCTTGATATATTCTTAAGGCGATGGTAGGCTGATTTTGCAATCATCTTAATGTGGCTATTGAAATTTACATTAGCGACTGAAGCTGAGCTCTAACTTTTAACAATTAAATGTCTTTTAACTTCTTTGGTTCCAAAACAATTATTTCTATTTTATCTCAGTTTAATTGCAGAACATTTAGCACACCTGATCATTGATTTGTGCAATGCACCTACTCAGTGCTTGTATGGTAACATAGTCACCTAAGGATATTGTTATATAAATCAGTGTATCGCCTGCATATTGGTAAGGTATTTTGTTGTTTTCTATAATCTGAGCTAGTCGGAGATGTTGAACAGACGAGGCCCGATAATGGAGCCTTGGGGGACTCCACATGTCATTTTTGTCAACCACATGACAAACCTGCAGGTCTAAATGGTGTGGCATGGAAACTGCTAGGATCACAAAGGCAGAGTGCAGTAGTAGTTGTGCTTGCACATTTACACACCATGAATACAGAGTTCAGGTCTGTTTGATGCTGCTGGGCAGATTGACTACTGGATACAGGAGAGTCTTGTTTCTGCTTTTTGATCCTCCTAAAAACACAGGACATAAATAAACACAACGTTTATTGTGTCATTCTTATGAAAACGCTTTTTTACTTCATAAAATATTTGTTTAAGTCGTTATTGTCATTGAAACACAGCTGGATTCAGAGTAGTTTGTGTTGTCGTAAGTTCAGAAACCTTCTTTCTGGATAATGTACTGCTGAAAGTGATGTAGAGAAATGTCTGTTATAGAAATCCATACTCTCAGTTTTCAATTCTTACTTTTGATCATCTGACTGCTGTCCATGTTTGAAGTCAAAAGGTCGACCCTTAGAGCTGTCACTCTTCAAGGACACACAGCTGGGACCAGAAGGATCCGGTCTCTGCTGAGGGATCCTGTTAAAACACAACACTGATTAACACACATGTCAAGTAAAATCTTTTTAGATCCTTAAATGTTTCCCAATGTTAATAATGTTGATGCAAAACTTTCTTTTTGTCCGAGATTTTTTTTTTTTCCAGCTTTCAACTCTTACTTTTGATAATCAGACTTCTCTTCACGTTTGAAGTCCAGAGGTCGACCCTTAGAGATGTCACTCTTCAAGGACACACAGCTGGGACCAGAAGGATCTGGTCTCTGCTGAGGGATCCTGTTAAAACACAACACTGATTAACACACGTCAAGTAAAATCTTTTTGGATTCTTAAATGTTTCCCAATGTTAATTATATTGATGCAAAACTTTCTTTTTGACAAAGATTTTTTTTTTTCTCCAGGTTTCAATTCTTACTTTTGATCATCTGACTGCTGTCCATGTTTGAAGTCAAGAGGTCGACCCTTAGAACTGTCACTCTTCATGGACACACAGCTGGGACCAGAAGGATCCGGTCTCTGCTGAGGGATCCTGTTAAAACACAACACTGATTAACACACATGTCAAGTAAAATCTTTTTGGATCTTTAAATGTTTCTCAATGTTAATTATGTTGATGTAAAACTTTCTTTCTGTCCAAGTTTTTTTTTTTCCAGCTTTCAACTCTTACTTTTGATAATCAGACTTCTGTTCACGTTTGAAATCCAAAGGTCGACCCTTAGAAATGTCACTCTTCATGGACACACAGCTGGATACAGGAGAGTCTTGTTTCTGCTGCTTCATCCTCCTACAAACACAGAACAAATCATTTTTTAAAGGGCTTACATGCTCATTATAAATACTTAAACAGTAATCAACCACATGAGGTTAAGTGACTCATATTTATCTCATATTTAACTATGAAAACGCTGCTTTTTAACATCATAAAATCACAGCTGGATTCAGAGTAGTTTTCAGAAACATTCTTTCTGGATAAAATACTGCTGAAACGTTTCTGTCATAGAAATTCATACTTTCAATTCTTACTTTTGATCATCAGACTTCTGTCCGTGTTTGAAGTCAAGAGGTCGACCCTTAGAGCTGTCACTCTTCATGGACACGCAGCTGATTCCAGAGTGATCTGGTCTCTGCTGAGGGATACTGTTAAAACAAAACTCTGATTAACGTACATGTCAAGTAGAATCTTTGTGGATGCTTAAATGTTTTCCAATATGTTGATGCAAAACTGTATTATTGTCAAAGAAATGTTTTTTTTTTTTCCAGCTTTCAATTCTTACCTATGATCATCAGACTTCTGTCCATGTTTGAAGTCAAAAGGTCGACCCTTAGAGCTGTCACTCCTCATGGACACACAGCTGGATACAGGAGAGTCCGGTCTGTATTGCCACTCTGGGCTTCAATACAACACATGCAGATTTGAGTGTGAATAATGATGGTGGAGTGAATTGAGAGCTGAGCTCAGGCCGTGTTCAGACCTGGTATTAACATGCGTCCCGGGTGATCGGATCACAAGTGGACAGCTTTAAGTACAAGGTGTGAACGTACTCAAGAACCATTGAGGACGCATTGAGATCGGATCTTCCAGACCACATATGGCCACATTAAGGACCGCCTACTCAACTGACGTCCTGCTTGGATCGGCGTGTCTCACTGCGCTCAATACCTACGATAACCTTTTATTTTGATGTTAATAAAATGAACCCAAATTCACGAATATGTAGGATATTACTACTGACATTCATGGAATATTACGTCACAACATCTGCTGAAATAGCCATGTGTTTACTACGTGTTTATTTGCATACAGAGGGGAGAAGTTAGATCAGATCACAATTGGCCACTCAGGGCGCATGTGGAGACGCATGTTAATGCCAGGTCTGAACAGGGCCAAAGACATTTTTTTTTCAGCTTTCAATTCTTACCCTGGATCAGCAGACTGCTGTCCATGTTTGAAGTCAAAAGGTCGACCCTTAGAGCTGTCACTCTTCATGGACACACAGCTGGATACAGGAGAGCGTGGTCTGTGTTTCAACACAACACACACAGAGATTTGAGTGTGAATGATGATGGTTGAGTGATTTGAGCGCTGAGCTCCGACATAAAGAAGAATCATGGACAGTTAGAGATTCTCATCTCACCTCTGAGCTTTGGTCTGGCCATCATGTCCTCCACGCAGAGAGGTTTTAGAGGAAGGGACTCCATCCTCTCTGTCCTCACACCGATTCATAGCAGAGCCCACACCTTCACACAAACACAACAACATGCTGTAATTTATTACAACAAGCTTTACATCACAGGACACATTACTTCTCATTACTGTCACTCAAACAAGAAAACCGGTTTGGATGCAGGAATTCCACTCTAGTCGATTAAAATATTTAATCACGATTAATTGCATGATTGTCCATAGATTAATCACAAATGAATTGCAGATTTTTACCTATCAACTTGGGAGTGGACAAATATGCTGCTTTATGCAAATGTATGTATATATTATATATGTATTCATGGTAACTTTGGCCACCGTGCAACATGATTTTGTCCTTTTATTATTATCAAAACTAAGAACAACATCTGATAGTCGTCACATTTCTTAATGATTAACATAATTTACACATCACCTGTACTTGGAATAATTATTTAGAATATATACACAAACTGTAATATTGGTATTTCTATACTTCTTTTATAACTTTTGTGAAATACATTCTGTCTCTCCGTGTCTGTTTTATGATATAGCTGTTATATTTTACTTTATGTTGTTTCATCTTGGTGGTAAATGTGTTAGTCGCAGTCAATGATAAGGATGTTCTGTGATTTTGTGGTTTAATAAAATAAAACTTTGAACCTTGATGTTTACAACATCTGCTACAATTAATAATTAAGAGATTGAAAGTGTGCATGTACAATCTGTCTGACTCAGAAAAAAAACCCTCCCATTCACCTGGGCGCCTAATAGTGTTGGGTATTTACTCTCTTGCTTCTGCTGTTTCCACTTTTATTGAATATCTGACCTCTGGGCTGTTAAAGACAGGTCGTATGATATTATAGGCATAGGCCAGATAGGCATTTGCCTAGGGGCGCCACTGTCTGGGGGGGCTCTGATCGCCCTCTAAAAAAAAAAATGAAATACAAAATTTTAGAAAATGACGGTGGGCGCTCTTCCACTTTCTGCATTGACGTAACAAATGAAAGAAAAGAAAGAAAGAAAGAAATACACTTTTCCCCGAACATCTGAGGGAGGGCCTCTCGGAAGACCCGTGCATGAACTGCAGCATCATGCCTCGTGCAGTGAGGGCCGCTAGGCTGGCTGAGGTAGAACTCCTGATGGGTTATGCTGGCCTCCCCTCGTCAGGGCAGCTGGCCCCAGCCCAAACTACCCGTTCCAAGCGGTGGGCCACAGAGGCTGCGGTTGCGCCCTCCAAGAAACAGGCTAAGTCTGTCAAGCTGTCTTCTAAGGGGTTCCCGCCTATTTAATTGTCTGCACAGCCCTGGACAGTTTCATTAGTCTCGCACACACCTGTTCTTACTTTCCCTGTTAGTCAGTCACTCTTTATCCCACCTCAGGTCCTTTGGTCTTTGTTGGTTCGTCTCTTTTGTTTGGAGTTTTGTTTGCCTGTACCTACCTGCCTTCTTGTTTCTTTTTGTTCTATTATAATATCTTTGTTGGATTCAGGTATCAGGTAGGTACTTGCTATCAGGTTTTCAAGCCTGAAAACAGAGCCATGAAGAGGTGCAGAAGTCTAGTTATCTCTCAGGACACTTGAATTACAATATGCTGAAAGGTTATTATGGATTCTTTACCCAATTATGCCAAAAAATATACCGCCTACTGCTGATTTAAATGGTTGTTTTTGATCTGTTGATCACAAACCATGCCACACCAAAAGTCTTTTTGCTGGACTGTGGACCGTGAATGACACAAACATTCAAGGCGATCCAACTTGTGACCCTTGAAACATGCTATAAAACTTATAACACGATACCTCTCTGCGGCTCTGGTGTGGTTGACAGCCCTTGTTTGAACTTTTCATGGCACTAGCAGTCCGTAAATTGTGAAATACACAGAGTGACCAGAAAAAATATTATCTATAATACAACATCAATGTTCAACAAATCCAACACATTACTGCTACGAGCACCTCTACCGTTATGAGATCAATTTAAAACTGGCACTCGCTGAAAGCAAAAACTCTCGGTTAATTGACCTTCTGATGGTAAAAAACAATCTGCAAATTAATTAATTGAAATTAATCAGCAGCTTCAACCAGAAAAAAGAACAAACATGTAACTCACAGCAGGAGGTTTTCAAAGGTCTGTGGATTCACATACTGTCTGAACTCTCTGTATTCGTCTTCTATCTGAAGTGTTCTTTAAGGAAATGTGATAACAGAGCAGCTCTGAACTTTGGAAAGAAGAACTCAAGTCAAACATTAACAGTATTAATCCTTATGAAAGGATCACAGAGTGTGAGGGTCACTTGCCACGCAGCAGGCTGGTTAGGTTAATTATCTCTGAGGAGAGGCAGCCGTGTGTGGCCTGCCCTCGCTGGTTCTTTTGTTTCATTTATGTTCTAGTCAGCTGCTCGGCAGCGGCGTTTTAGTTTTAGTCTTTTCAAGATATATTGAGTGTAGGGATCCTTCCTTTTTGGCCTGTTTTTATTTGGTGTTTCCCCTCTCCCTTTAAATCGCTTCTGTTGTGGTTAACCTTCGGGATGAACTTTTAGATTCCCCTGGTCCGCAATTGCGTCCCTCTCCCCGTTCCCCTGACATAAAGATCTGATGATGCAGTCTTAACGGTGTATTTTATTTTGGAACAGCTTGGAAAGGCAGATATCCTTCTCATAACCTGACGTTTAATCTCTAAATGAATGAATTTTGGTTTATCAAACATCAGAAAAAAAATGTGAAAATGTCCATTGTCCGAGAGCCCGGGTTGTCGTCATGAAATGTCTTGTTTAATCCAACCAAGAGTCCAAAACGTAAAGACATTTAATTTACTGAAAAGTATGTCACAGAACAGCAGCAGAGATATCACATTCAAGGAAGCTGGAACCGATTTTGTAGCATTTTTACATTTTATATATATATAATATATAATAAATAATCATTCTTAATTAACCTGGAAATAAATGTGGGACTGAGCATAACATTAAAGCCTGTGTCTCTGTTCAGCCCAGTTGCACAGAAGTTCATGAAATAGTCAAAAAATGGAATGTATTGATTCTTCTACATAGAATTTCAATATTTTTTTCGTGATGGTCAGCACGAAATCATTCCGTATGTTGTCCACAGAAATATGAACCAGGAAGTATAGAGAGCGGCAAACGCCCTATAAGAAGGAGGAAGTCGGGGTGGATGGATATATTTGTCATTTAACTTCCGTACTTAAGTTATCCAACTTCCGATGTTATTTAAACTGCAATCGTTTCCTAAACCTAACTAAGTAGTTCGTTGCCTAAGCCTAATCAAGACGATCTTGTCCGAAGCCTAACTAAGTAGTTTTATTTTGAAAGACTGGAGCGGAAATGTGATGTGATTAATTTGTGATTAATTGTGAGTAACTATGGACAATCGTGCAATAATATTTTAATCGATTGACAGCCTTAGTAATGATGCATTTCATTTGTTATAGACTTTGCCTTCACACATACACAGCAAAACTATTTTTTTTGTGTTTGTAGTTTGTGAGAGGAGAAAAAGACTTTCTGTTAAAACCTATGTAAATAATCCAGAAGTAAGCAAGACACTTTTATCCATTTTGTCACATGTACCTGTAGCAACATGACCAGAAGTCAATAAATACACCAGACTTAAGTGAGTCAGTTTCACTTTTATTTGTTTTCTCACGGGTATGATTTTCTCAGGAGTATGATCTGCATGAGGACCGTGTATTAGGACAGTGTATTTGTGAGGACAGTATATGTGGATATGTACAGTAAGTCAGTGTGTTAAAGGACTGTGTGTGTCTGTGTGAGAGAGAGTTGGTTCCCACTGGATTTTATGATGCTAATAACTTAATTTGCGGTAAAGGCAGCAAAGTGTCAAAGCCTACAGGCCTATATTCACTCAAATCTGAAATCCAGTCCAGAAATGTGGAAAGCAATTTAAAGTTTTGAACAAAGTCTGCTGTTGCTAAAGTTAAATCATCGCGAAAGTCCCACAAATAAGAAGAGAAAACTAGCAGAATAATAAAGAGTGGAGAGAACATAAGTCAATTGTGAAGGGAACTCCCTTCAGGCTTTTCTTGCCTGCCACGCTCATGTGATTTGCTACAACAGAATATTCTTGTGAAGTATGGAAGACTTAAAATGTCTAAATTATCAACAAACAAAGAAATAAATACACTTTGTTATGTATGTGTTTCCTTTTTTACGTTTGCATTTACTGTCATAGTTAAAGGGACTATTTGTAACTTTCAGAAATGCTTCTTAACAGCGACACCTGTGGCCGTGAAATCAATGAAAGTCAGCGTCGGGCTCGCGCTTGCTCGCTCTCAATATACCTGAACGAGCATCGCTCAAAACAGTGAGGCGACAAAAGTCAGCTAAAACCACAATATCACTCTATATTTCAGCTGCTTGGCAGTAATGTTAGCTGACCAGACGAAGGTCTCTCCATGAACATGATTTAGGTCTGATCCTAGTGTTGGCTTTTCCTGCCTAAGTGCAGGCTGAGGCAGCGGGGCTCTCCAGCGTGTCTCCTCTGCTCTCTCCGCCCGCAGCCGGAGAGAGCAGAGGAGACACCGGCACCCGGTAGGTAACGAGAAGACTACGTAAATCTCTGTAGAGCTCTGTCACTTCACAAGACACGGAAAACCTCTGTTGGTCTGGAGGAGCTGCAGCATTTATTTCTGCACAAACGTCCCCTGTGCATTCACTAGATATTCTCAGAGCTAAACTAACTCTTCTGCAGTGTGTAGTGAACGCGCGTTCACGTCTAGAGGTGGAGCGAGCTGAGCTGTCTGAGTGAAGGCGAGCAGGCAGAGGAGGATGGTACAGCGGCTACACGCGAACGCGCATATGCAAGCGCGCATTTGTGACGACCTGCTACATTTATACGCTTAAAAAGTTACAAATAGTCCCTTTAAATGAAAAACAACTGTTTATTTTTCGTCTTTAAATAATTGTCATTTAACATGCATTTTTCTTTCAATTACGACAGTTAATGCATACCGTACATTAAAACATATTATATAACAATATGTATTTATTTCGATTTATTTTGAGTTTGATTTGTTTTAATTTAGACATTTTAAACCTTCCATACTTCACAAGAATATTCTGTTTTAACAAATCACATGAGAGTGGCAGTCAGAGTAAGAAAGGTTAGGAAAACCCTGAGGACACTATATTCACTTTATTTATTTTTTTCAATATAGGTATTTTAAAGCTTCCATGGTGAAGCCTTTACTCCTGCCTGTAAAATAAGCTTGGGGCAGCTTTTTTTGTTTCACATGGGAGTGTTTAAGAAGATAAGGCATCAACAGGATAGTGTTGCCCATTTTAGCCGTGACGGTGATTCCTGCTGCAGTAGCTTTCTGTGGTCACTACCCTCAAATCCATTACCTGGAGGTCAAACAAAGAGAACAAACTTTACTGTGAACCAGCAAGATAAAGATTTCATCGCTGTGTTCTCTCCAAATGAATCTCTGCCGAGGTAAGACACATGATACGTTTAAAAAATGTTCCTTTTGAATTGCAAATGCTGAACGTTTGCCAGGTGCAAACAAATAAAATGTCAGACTGATCTGTCCAGTCCAGTCACTCTCAGGTCACCGGGTTTCGGTTTACAGGTCATCTGAAGGAGTACGCTCATGGTGTATGACGGATGGATTCCAGGAAAATTCCTTGGTAACTCCAATGCACATCTTGTGAAATCACTGTTACTACAGCAGTGTGCCAAGAACAAACACAAGCAGTATATTTTTATTAGGGTTGTCAATCGATTAAAATATTTAATCGCAAATTAATCGCATGATTGTCCAGAGTTAATCGCGATTAATCGCAAATTTATCACACAATTTGTATCAGTTCCAAATGTACCTTAAAGGAAACCCTCACAGGTACTGCGTTTAGCATAAAAAATATGCCCAAATCATAACATGGCAAACTGCAGCCCAACAGGCAAAAACCCGCTCGGTTACATGACTCGGTCACGGGGTCCCAACATCACGCCGTCGTCACGGCTTGCACTCCAGCCTCGGTCTGGGTCTCATTCACATGAATGGAGGATGGGAAATAACAATTGATTCAGCTATTAGTGCGTTTTACAACTTTAACAACTTAATCTTATAAATAAGGGCTATTCAAGTGTTCGTACTGGGAAGTTGATTCACCTAAAAAAAAATTATCCGCTGAGTTACAGACGTCTCTTTCCCAATGTAAGTCTATGGGATAAAGTCTTTTTGGGCCCAATGGCATCACGGAAGTTGTAGTACCGCCGTTTGGCTACTACAAAAGTTGGGATCGACGACCGGCGCGCTTCGTGGGGGCTTGTTTGTTGCGCACTAAGTGAAGTGACTGATTCATGACGTGATGTGTCACAATCATATCAGACTCTCTATTGGCACACAGCTAACGTGGGTGGTAGTAATGGACACAATATGCTTGTTTTATTGGCGCAAATGGACCCCATCTGTAGATATGTACTTTTTAATGATACAGCACAATTTTATAATTCATAGCAAATTATTTCACGGACCCCCTGACAGAGTGCCACGGACCCCTGGGGGTCCCCGGTCCCCGCTTTGAGAATCACTGGCATTTGGACAGGAGCATCTCTTATCTGTGTAATGCGAGTGAAAACAGATATATGTCGTAAGGGTAACTTTGCAGAGCGTGGTGTAGATTGCAAAAGATTGCAGTGTCCAAATGTATTCAAATATTGACATGATGACGCAAAGAATACAGGGTCACATGGGAGTGAGTCATGTTAAGCTGCGAGAGAGAGGCTCCTGTCCTTGGTTGTGGCCTTAGTTGACGGTTGATCAATCACTGGAATTTCTTGGTTGACTGGATTTAGTTTAGTGCTAATGATTGAAAGCCGGACTGTATAGAGAAAGAGGTTTTCACAATTGAGTTAATAAGTAATGTTTTTTTGACAAAACAGTTTGTTTGTTTTTTAAATATCTTTTAATCCAGTACAACAACAAATATATTGAAAACATCTTCCTTCTTGGCCCCTTTTGCTTTATTTAGTTAATTTACCACAGTGCATTTGTTTGATCTATCTTTGTCACCATCTCTCTGCCAATGTCAGCAAGTGAAGTGAAATCCCCCATCATCGTCCCAAGAGTTTCAACTGACCCTGACATGCATTGCCGCTTCTGCACCTTCCAGCCACTGTCCCGTGAGGAGGCTCTAGAGGAGCGCTTCCTACTAGACTCCATTGCTTGGCCTGAAACTCCACCTTTAACAGCTCCTGTTTCCCTGGAGCAGACCAGTGATCCAGCTCACAGCACCTTCACCATTCTCCCAACGAGGGGAAGAGGACAGTGGCACGTAGGGGATCAGCTGGAGGTTATCATACAAATTTCTGACTTCCAGGGCCGTCCCAAGAAGTCTGGGGGGGACTTCTTACTCGCCCGGCTGCACAACAGGAAGCTTGGTGCAGGTGTGGCTGGGCAAGTAGTGGATCATCTTAATGGGAGCTACTCTGCTGTATTCTCTTTACTCTGGGAAGGAGACGCGCAGGTTGAGGTAATGCTAAAAACTATCATGTTAAACTTTCCAGTGTGTAGGATTTAGTGGCATCTAGCGGACAGGTTGCAGATTTGCAACCAACTGTAGAGCCAGTTTTTGGTTTGTCTGTTCTGGGCAACATGGCGGACTCTTTGGAATAAGACCCACTCACAATGTAGATATGAACGGCTCATTCTAAGCTAAAAAAACACAACAATTCTTAGTTTCGGGTGATTATGCTCTAATGAAAACATTTCTGCCAATAGATCCCCCTAAATCCAATGCACTGTTTCTCTAAATGTGATGGTACTTTAGGTGGTTTTAATTTTCTAATTGATTGTTGAAGTCCAATCCCCTTAGTTACTGTTGCCACGCCTGTTAACTTTCACTTCTCGCATGGCACATACGCAGTTTGAAATGATAACGGTGGCAGATTTACCACTAAAAATGTTGTCTTTTTAGAAACAATTTAACTTTTTCATTTCGGACAAAAGCAAGGTCTCATTACTGGCCACAGATTGCAGATTTTTAATGAAAACTCTTGTTCTCTATCCTATCAGGTGACGCTGGTTCATCCTAGTGAGGCCGTCACAGTGTTGCGCAGGCTCACCAACGAACAGCCTGACAGGATTTACTTCAAGAGCCTCTTCCGCTCAGGCTCACGCTCTGTAACTACCATCTGTAACGTCTGCCTACGTCCAACCCAGCAGCCGCTGTGCAACTTCACTGACGTCCGTACAGGCGAGCCTTGGTTCTGTTACAAGCCAAAGAAGTTGAGCTGTGATGCCAGGGTCAACCACGTCAGGGGAGGATACAAACAAACCATCAAGGCCAAGGAGGAGAAGCTCTTTCAAAGGTGATTTTTTGTAACTACAGGCCATTAAGATTGAATCAAAAGTTTTTAAGTTCATTAAGTTTTACAGATAATACATCTATTTCTTTTGCCACTTGGGAGCAGCACAACAAGCTATTGAGATATGATCATCTTATGAAGTTGAGATGGCTTAAGTGTTAGCAAAGGGTGGACTATTTAAATCTAGTAGACATGGAGGAACATTAGCATTCATTTGCAGTTGAGTTAACGCTACCTGGAAAGTCCAATACGCATTCACCTTTTAGCTCTAGTTTGGTCTCCACCAACTCTTTTTTCTTTCAAGCAGTTGTTTCCCATTTTAGAGTTAGATTTTTCTAGTTTTGACTGATTTCAAATGTTTGTTCTCTTTTCTTGCATTCATGTTGTTAATGTCGTGTGTTGAAGACACATTTTATTATGTGTGCATTTCTTCAGTGGTGTCAACATGAAAGTCTCCATTCGGGTTTCAGGACCTGCCAGTGTCACCGTGTTGCAAAAAAAGGAAGGTAAAGCATGATTTTTACTACTGCCATCACTGCCTACGATAATAATATTCAATAATAATTAAAAACTGAATGTGCGACAGATGATGAAAGTAAAACTGACAGAAAAAATAAAGTGCAAAAATTTTCTTCTGGGTAGCGTTCCCCTTTAGAGGAACATATTCAGCCCAATTTGAGAAGAGCACTGGGCGCATGGAGTACTTGTTCATGAACGTTAGCCGTGTACCTAGTCCCTCAGGACTAAGGATAGTCCATAAGATGTTCATACAATCACTTTATATCTTGGTTTTGGTCTTTTCATGTGATAACCCACCCTTATCCTTTAACTTCCTCTCAGCTCAACCAAAGGTGCAGAGCACCAGTGTGACATCTGGTCCTTCTGGTTATTACTACCAGGATGTGTGGCAAGCATTAAGTGGAACCACAGTTCGCCAATTCAACACCGCTGCCATGATTCAGTGTCTGAAAGGCAAGGTGGTCCACCTGCATGGAGACTCCACTATCAGGCAGTGGTTTGAATCCCTCAACGCAGCTCTACCAGGTAGTTGATCCACGGGGGATTCCACGGGGAACAGTTTAATTTTGTTCCCACTGAAGCTCATTCTGTTACCTCTGTAATACTTTTAGATCTGAAGGAGTTTGACCTGCACAGCCAGAGGCAAATTGGACCTTTCATGGCCTTGGACTATGTAAACAACATCTTGGTGACGTTCTGCTGCCATGGCCCTCCTATCTGCTTTTCCAAGGTCCCAACCAGCGAGCTTCGTTACATTGCCAATGAACTAAATGGCTTAACCGGAGGTACCAACACTGTTGTAGTTTTTGGCATCTGGTCTCACTTCAGCACTTTCCCCGTGGAGATCTATATCCGGAGGCTGCAGAGCATCCGCAGGGCGGTGGTGCGGCTGCTGGACAGGGCTCCAGGAACGCTGGTCGTCATCCGCACCGCAAACCCAAAAGCTTTGACACTTTACGAGACAATAACCAACAGCGACTGGTTTTCGCTGCAGCGTGAAAAGGTGCTCAGAGCCGTGTTCAAAGGACTGAATGTTCATCTGATCGACGCCTGGGAGATGGTTCTGGCCCACCACCTGCCGCACAACCTCCACCCAGAACCTCCCATTATTAAGAATATGATTGACGTTCTCTTGTCCTACATATGTCCTCAAAAGGGTGGCTAGAATATGTTTTGTTGGGGGGAAGAAGTGAGGATTAAAGCACACGTTGAGTTTACATGTTATCTCTGTGTTTCTACCAAGTTCTGCATTATTCCTTCAGCAGTACATGCACAGACTAGACGCCGATTCAACATGCTGCATCGGCCGAAAAACCTCCGACACAGGCAGACTAGAGCCGACGGTGTGGGGCACAACGGAAAAACTACCACAAGCTGGTCAACGGCCGATCGTCGGCTTGGTGCGTCAGGTCCTTAAAGCTCACTTACACGTTAGAGGGTTAGGTTTGTTTGTTTTATTACAAAAACAAAAGTCTAAAATGACAGTTTGTGGTAATGCGCTGGACTTTTTCTTTGCTGAGCACAGTGACTTTCTGGAGTCTCCGCTGGTTGTCTGGCAACCTAAAATCATCAGTTATCCGGCAGTCGTTTTCAGTCCAAAATGGCGGAAGCCTAGCTTTGCTGCTGGGCGCTGATGTTGCAATGGAACGAACAATTGACTTCTCACTTCTTGGCAATAGATACATATTTTGGTTTTACAAAAACATGCAAATCTGTCTCAAATCGACCCTTGGGGTGGTTTATACACCAGATACTGTTTTTTTCCAGCAGGGAGGGAGTTTCAGTGAAGCATAAAACTGCAACTGGATTCACTTTTAGAAATGCCTTAATATTAAATAATATCTACCTTTACCTCAACGACCACATATTAATGAAAATCTCCATCAAGAGATATGTCTGTGTTTTGAGGCTCCAAAGAACAGAAACAGACTATTTTCATGATGTAACAATGATATATTTGCATGACGTCAACTTTGGTATGACGTTCAGAGTATTGATGATACACTGTTAAATTACATGTAATTTAAAGATGTTGCTGTTACAGAATCATTAATACTGCAGGAAATGTTAACAGAGTTCTGCTTTTGGCTGTGGGTTGGTGGGAAGTTGTACTTTTTAGCATTTCTTTATATACTGTATAAAAAACCTATATGTAAAATGAAACGGGAATAATCATATGAATGGAGATTATTTTTCTTAAAATTCTCAAATATTATTAGTATGAATATGATCCCTCTGTGAAGTGTTTTCACTGTTAATCCCATGGTGTGATGTTCTAACAGGAATAAAAAATGTTTAGACAAAACAAGGGGTTCTGCAAACAAAAGCATTTAATGAAATTTATTTATATTCAGTTGTTTCAAAATGATATAAATGGACTTCGACTTTGCGAGCTGTGCTCTATATAGACTTTCATTCATAAAATCAGTCAAAATCCTAAGCAAACATCAAAAATAACAAAGTAAAAAATATGATTTAGCTCTTGCATCCATCATTAAAGATACAGTAGGTAACTTTAAAAAAAAAAACTTTTTGTCATATTTTTCTTTGGGCACGGTGGAATCTTGCAAATGCCATTAGGAGCATTAATGTGTTGGGTCCTCTCACTCAGACTTGATCATCATTCTGGTGGCCTTCACGGAGTAAGGTGCAGGAGATTTCCAGGTATGCCAGTGGAGGCCTGACCCCCAACCGATGTGATTACCAGCTGGATGCCAGTCGCCGTGCAGACTGGCAGATCCGCAGCTGCTGTACCACCAGCCACCACCGTCTGAAGAGGCGCAATCCATTTGAGCAATGTCTCCAAAGATGCATGGGGAGCAGTCGTCACTGTCGCGGTCGACGGTGCTGAAGCGGAAGCCATTCTGGTCAATGCCTGGATAGGCACTGCGGATGGCATCAGCTTTGGACAAAGTTGCAAACCATTTAAGGAAGTTTAGAATGCTTTAAAATGCTTTGTAACGCCCCTTGGCATTGGCGTCACACCCCTTCGCATTGGCGTCACGCCCTTTGGCATTGGCATCACGCCCCTTGGCGTTGCTGTCACACCCCTTATGTTTGGCATCAAAACCACTACAGTTACCCTCGGTATCACTTTAGGTTTAGGCAACTAAACCCTTTAGTTTAGTTTAGGAATAAACTATATTGTTGGGCTTAAAACTACTACGTTTGCACAGTGAAAATGACACTGAACATTGTGAACACGGGACACAAACGAACAGGGGACAAACATCATCACACATGAATACAATTGGACTCATTGGATCCACAAGATTCTTCACCTATTGTAACTAGAAACCCCATAGTATGTGTCTTAGACTGTCTTATTATGGACAGGGCTTCTGTATGGAAGTTTCATGAAAATGATACCTTTTTCGGAATCTGCTTAATCTGATCCTACTTCGGTTAGTGATTTCCTGAATTTCCTGGGGACTATCGACACGGGCCATGACGTCATGCGTTGAGTGTGATCATTTATCAGTTTAGAATGTCCAACTCCATCCAGTTCTGTTTCTTTTGTGCTCACTCAACAATCTCTGATTAAAAATTGATTAGAACATTTTTTGTCAGTCTAGTCAGTGCATGGGTTGCCTGAATGAAAAAAACAGGACTTGATAGAAACACAGAGATAACAAGTAAACTCAGCATGTGCTTTAATCCCCACTCCCCCTCCCAAACAAACACACATCTAGCCACCCTTTTGAGGGCACATGTAGGACAAGAGAACGTTAACCATATTCTTAATAATAGGAGGTGCTGGGTGAAGGTCGTGCGGCAGGTGGTGGGCCAGGGTCATCTCCCAGGCATCGATCAGATGAACATTCAGTCCTTTGAACACGGCTCTGAGCACCTTGTTACACTGCCACGAGTGCCAGTCGCTGTTGGTTAGCGAGATAAAAAGCGACAGAGCTTTTGGGTTCCCGGTTCGGATGACGACCAGTGTGCCTGGAGCCCTGTCCAGCAGCCGCACCACCGCCCTGCGGATGCTCTGCAGCCTCCGGATGTAGATCTCCATCGGGAAAGTGCCGAAGTGAGCCCAGATGCCAAAAAATACGACAGTGTTGGTGCCTCCAATTAAGCCATCTATTTCATTGGCAATGTACCGAAGCTCGCTGGTTGAGACGACGACAATACGGATAGGAGGGCCGTGGAAGCGGGACGTCAACAAGATGTTGTTTGCATAGTCCAAGGAGATGTAAGGTCCGGCTCTCTTCGGGCTGTGCAGGTCAAACTCCTTCAGATCTAAAAGTATTACAGAGGGAACAGAATGAGCTTCAGTGGGAACAAAATCAAACTCTTCCCAGAAATCCCCGTGGATCAGTTACCTGGTAGAGCTGCGTTGAGGAATTCAAACAGCTGCCTGACGGTGGAGTCTCCATTCATGTGGACCACCTTTCCTTTCAGACACTGAATCATGGCAGCAGTGTTGAATTGATGAACTATCGTGCCATCTAGTGCTCGCCACACATCCCGGTAGTAATAACCAGAAGGAGCAGATGTCACACTGCTGCTTTGCACCTTTGGTTGAGCTGGGAGGAAGTTGAAGGATAAGGGTGGGTTATCCCATAAAAAGACCAAAACCAAGATATAAAGTGACTGTATGAACATTTTATGGACTATCCTTAGTCCTGAAAGACCAGATACACAGCTAACAGCTGGTGCCACGTTCATGAACTTTTAGCCTAGTGCTCCATGCTACCAGCGCTCTTCTCAAACTGGGCTGAATACATGTCTCTGCAGGAGAATGCCAGAAGAAATTAGTATGTTTTTTTCAGCCTGTTTTACTTGCATTGTCTGTAGCACATTCAGTTTTGAATTATTATCGTAGGCAGTAAGAAGAATCATGCTTTACCTTCCTTTTGTGGCAATACAGTGACACTGGCAGGTCCTGAAGACCGCATGTAGACTTTCAAGTTAACACCGCTGAAGAAAAGCACACACAATAAAATATCTCTTACAACATAAAGATAAGCAAGGAGGACAAACATTTGGAATCATTCAATGAAGTTAAAAACTAGAAAGATCGAACACTAAAATGGAAAACAATTGCTTGAAAGTTCATTCAACATTACACAAATCTTGACCTCTAAAAATCAATTTTTGTGAGTTAAAGCTGCACTAATTCATATTTTCACACATCAGACCGGTAATACGTCATCCAGACCACGCCCCCTTTTGGGGGAAAACAATCCTGTGTCCCTTATAGACGGTAAAACAAACCGGTAATAGTAATGTGTAATGTCCTAAAAAAGATATAATAGAGGAGCTTTATGGCTCCAAAAGTTAGCTACTGTTATGTTCCGTTTGTTGTGTCTATTTATGTCTATGTTAAGCGTCCTTGGGTTTCTTGAAAGGCGCTATATAAATTATTATTAATTAATTTACAATAAACAAAATGCCAGTCCTGTCTCTCTGCTCCCTCACCTTTGAAAGAGCTTCTTCTCCTCGGCCTTGATGTTTTCTTTGTATGATCCCATGGCGTGGTTGACCCTGGCATCACAGCTCAGGCTCTTTGGCTTGTAGCAGAACCAAGGCTCGCCTGTACGGACGTCAGTGAAGTTGCACAGAGGCTGGGTTGGATGTAGGCAGACGTTACAGATGGAAGTTTCAGAGACTGAGCCTGAGCGGAAGAGGCTGTTGAAGTAAATCCTGTCGGGCTGTTCGCTGTTCAGCCTGTTCAGCACTGGGATAACCTCAACGGGGTGAACCAGCGTCACCTGATTGGATAGAGAACCAGAGTTTTCACAAAGCCTTTCCAAAACCAAAAACAAAAGAGGTAAAGTGCAACAAATGAATGTATTAAAGTGGTAGTAGGCAGAATATTTTTGGCATCATTGGGCAAAAATTCCATAATAACCTTTCAGCAAATTGTAATTCAATTGTATTCCGAGAGAAAACTAGACTTCTGCACCTCCTCATGGCTCTGTTTTCAGGCTTTAGAAATTCTAGCCCGTGATGGGAGACTTTGGCCAATCACGGGTCATTTCACATTTCACAAACTGGTAAAGTTAGGGATTGATCTCGAATTGATTTTTATTAGTTAAGGTTAGACATTGATGTTGAATAGTTAAGGTTAGGATAGGTCATCGGCAGCGAGTCTCGCAAGAGTTTTTGCAAGTTTTTGCAGCTCTCAGATCAGATTTCTCAGTTTGCGGGCTCCTATCTAGACATGACCGTTATCATTACAAACGGCATGTGATGTGCGAGAAGTCAAGTTAACAGCCGTAGCAACAGTTTCTAAGGGGAGCGGGGCTTCGCGAACAATCAGAAGATTACAAATACCTACAGTATAATCACATTTAACATGATATGATTTTTAGCATTACCTCAACCTGTGCGCCTCCTTCCCAGAGTAAAGAGAATACAGCAGAGTAACTCCCATTGAGATGATCCACCACTTGCCCAACCACACCTGCACCAAGCTTCCGGTTGTGCAGCTTGGCGAGTAAGAAGTCCCCCCCAGACTTCCTGGGACGGCCCTTGAAGTCAGACATCTGTATCATAACCTCCAGCTGATCCCCTACGTGCCACTGTCCTCCTCCCCTCGCTGGGAGAATGGTGAAGTTGCTGTGAGCTGGATCGCTGGTCTGCTCCAAAGAAACAAGTGGAGTTTCAGGCCAAGCAATGGAGTCTAGTAGGAAGCGCTCCTCCAGAGCCTCCTCACGGGACAAAGGCTGGAAGGTGCAGAAGTGGCGATGCTTGTCAGGGTCAGTGGAAACTCTTGGGACGATGATGGTGGAGTTCACTTTATGCGGAAACTGGAGAGAGAGAAGATGACAAACATGCATCAGACAAACGCACTGAAAGCAAATTAACCAAATAAAGCAAAAGGGGCCAAGAAGGAAGATTTTTCCCATCCCAAAGCTCAAATTAACTTTGGGGGGGTTGATAAGAACTGTTGATCTGTTAGCTGCAGGAATTTCTACCTTTCTCAACTTCCCCTTTGGCCCTTACTCAATTGCACAAAATCAAATGGTCAAGGTTTTCAAAGTGTTGTTCACTGCTCTCTAGCTAGAGGAGCTGCTGCTGTCACCAGGTCAAGGTGCAGCATTGAGAGGGTAAATACCATTGAACTGCATTTATTTGCAATGAAAGAACATTACTGTTGCTGAGCCACATTGCATTTGAAAATATCCTGAAACCTGACTAATATTAAACATTTCCAACAGGGTCCACCCTTCAAGCAGACCCTCTAAAACCAAGTTCTCACCTCCAGAACATCCATGTTACGTAGCACATAGATCGAGACAAAGAGAGCCAGAAAGAGGAAGATGACTCCGTACTCCTTTCTTATACAAGCTCTGGCCTTCATGATAGTCTTGATCTATGACTGCAGCAGGTTGTGACCACTTCCTCTGGTACTGGATTAAAGAAGAGATTTATTAAAAAAATTAAAACAAAAAACATAGGGGTTACTGCTAAAAACTTGAAATTCCTTTGATTAATCAACCATCAACCAAAGAAAGCAGCTTCCTCTCTTGCAGTTTAACATGATTCAATCTATCCCGCACCCTTTGCCACGTCATGTAAAGAAGTAAATTCAAATACATTTGTATTGTGCTGTCTTTGACAACCTGACACCACACGCTGCAAAGTTACCCTAACAACAAGTTGCACAAATATCTGTTTTCATGTTCATTACAGAAGCAGAGAAGGGATTTCCAGCACAACTTCACCTACTTCCAAGGTGCATGGAGATGGGAGTCTAAAGAAGTAAAACTCCAGCAACTCCAGTAGTATGCAGATCACCTGTATTGTTAGACCAACATGTTTCAGCTTGTGGCCTTCATCAGGGTCATCATACAATACACAAACAAATTTGAAAATATAAAAGACTACCAATCATATACATCCACTCCCATGTCAGCCAATGAGGCACACATAGATAGACTGGATAGATGGTCATGTGGCTTTCGGCCAATCACATTCCCAAACTGGCAGAGAGGTAAGGGGAGTGCCCAATAAAAGACATGGGTGATATCATATTTGGTCCTCATGCACTAGAGAGGTGCATTAAGAGACAGCACTCAGACTTGTGCAGAAGAGGTCTTAACCCAGTGGGCCTATTTAGTGTGGCATCCTTTGAAAACAAACAAAAAAACTATAAAAGCTAAGATTATGATTAAAAAATAAATGTTTATATATTATTTAGATTAGGGCTGTCAATCAATAAAAATATTTAATTGCGATTAATCGCATGAATGTCCATAGTTAATCACGATTAATCACATTATTTCATCTGTTCAAAATGTACCTTAAAGGGAGATTTTTAGTCAAGTATTTAATACTCTTATCAACATGGGAGTTTGCAAATATATTAATGCAAATGTATGTATATATATTGGAAATCAATTAACAACACAAAACAATGACAGATATTGTCCAGATCCCTCACAGGTACTGCATTTAGCATAAAAAAAACACACCAGTTGATTCCTTAGGTTTTCTAGTTTGATACCTGTATCGTCACTCTAGCTTTAAAACTGAGCCCACTCATACTCATAAAACATTGCTATTTAACAAAAAATAAAACAAGTCACTACAACAATTTGTCAACACCATTACCACCCAGCTTACGTCTGTCACCGCCAAAATGAAAACTATGAAGGAAACAATTCTGGACTTACAAAGACGCAGTTTTTGTCTGCCGGACAGGTATTTGGAGGAACCAGTGATGCACCTTTTGAACAACAATACAAGCACCTGTACGTCAAAGGACTGAGAACAGATGTACAAAGGCTGCTGACAACCGTCTGCATCACATGGGACAACTG
This sequence comes from Sebastes umbrosus, assembly GCF_015220745.1. NCBI lineage: Eukaryota > Metazoa > Chordata > Actinopteri > Perciformes > Sebastidae > Sebastes > Sebastes umbrosus. The sequence continues at coordinate 5,301,628 of NC_051291.1, forward strand.
CAGGTTTGCTGTAGTAAAAGAACATTCCTTGCTGTAGCTGTAACTGATGAAATGACTGGGAGAGAAGTAAAACAGCATTTTTTTGCTCTCCACATGTTGTTCAGTGCATTTAATGTGCCGAGATTTGATGTGTGCACTGGGCATTTCTGTAAAAGCCTCCCCTGATGGCACTGAGATAGTTAGGGAAGGAGACTGTAACTTTGTACTCCAGGCACTCCTAACTATTATTTTTGATTTGACCGAGTCACACAGGTCACTAAAGATCTCTCAGCATTGTGTGAAGCTAACATCCCCCACCCTCCACGTCTGACAAAAAGAAGGAAGGAAATATGCACTGCACTGTACTACAGGCACACCCAAGGTTCAGCTAAATCCTATGCAGAAAGATTTTTTAAGACTTCACATGCTCAGGTCAGGATTTCAGAAATTTTTTGGGGAAAAGGTTTTTGCACTGGATTAGTTGTATTAAGACCAGAGGAACAAATTCTGTTTAAACAAAGTGTTTGTCCACATGTTTCTCTAGCCAAACCTAAAGACGCCTCTTTGTAACTATGTGGTCCATTTACAACCATCTGTGCAGAACTCTATGATTGGGAAGCAGTACCCGATACGCCAGGTGTCAGTTATTCAAAGAAAGGGCAAGTTGCATATGTGTACATATGACAGGGAGATTGCCTTTGCCTTTGACAAACCTGATGTTGGTTTAATGAATAACACCTAAATCAATGTACAGGCCTTATCAGAGACAACATCCTTTAAAGCCAGAAGGTATAACACAGGTGTTTAAAGCTCTAAAAGAGAAAGGAATAATAATAGCATGTCCCAACTCACCATGTAACACTCCTATTTACCCAGTGAAAAAGGCATCGCCCTCCAGCAGCTGGTGGATGGTCTAGGACGTACCGGGTGTGAATGCTGCAATCCAGCCACGCACACCTGTAGTAGTGGACCGTCTACAATTTTGTTCCATCAACAGACTGCCTAGAAGTAACCGGCATCCGTCCAGATCTAAAAGACACACCCCTTGACATGAGCCATTTCATTTACTTTGTAGATGACTCCAGTTACAAATGTCCAAAGCTCAAGTGAGTAATGTGGCCTGGAAAGTGACTGTCGAAAACATTAATGTTTCACTTCCCCTTCTCCCCGTCATATGCACCAGTTAACATATTTACATAAACTTCTCTTGTGGTTTCTTGAGACCTCTACACCCAGACAAAAACAATGCATTACTGATCCTCAACCCATTCTGGCTCTGCTTTTCAACAAAATGATAACTAAAATAGAACAAAATTCAAGATTTCCAGCAAACATGAACACAGCCACAATTTCCCTCCCCCTCAAACCCAACAAAGACCCAACCTTGCCGTCAAGTTACCGTCCCATTTCTCTCCTCAACGTAGATACAAAAATCATAACAAAGGTACTAACTCACAGAATAGAAAAAAGTCACTCCATCCATAATTCACCCAGATCAAACCAGCTTTATCAAAGGTAGACATTCATCCAACAACACACGTAATTTAGTTTAATTCATTATTCATCTTTACAGTAAGCAGGAACCATCATAGCCACCTTGGATGCAGAAAAAGCCTTTGACAGAGTAAACTGGAAATTTCTTTTACTTTTATTTCACTCATGGGCAGAATAGGTACCGTTAAAATGATAATACTCCCTAAAATAAATGACCTATTCACAATGATCCCATCCCAACCCACCCCCACCTGGTTTAAATCTCTGGACTCAATCATCTCTCAATTTTACTGGAAAAACAAGACACCAAGAATTAAACTATCCACTCTGCAAAAAACAAAAACACAAGGAGGACTCGAAGCTACCCATTTTTACCATTACTCTCTGGCAAATCAACTGAATCCACCCCAACCAATCAGATAACATATGGTTAGATATAGAGGCAAACAGTTTGTAAAGATATTAAAATCTTAGATTTACCTTGCTAACTCCAAATCCTTCTTCGTAGTACAGGCCTCTGAGCAGGGTTTTGTTGTTTCTCTGTTTGCTGTTACTGAAGCAGAGGGCTGAGATGCAAATTGTGACACACCCACCCAGGTAACCACACCTGTGAACCTGGTTGTGAGTTCAGGTCACTTTTAAAGGATATAGTTTATGCTAGATATCCACATGCAAAGTTTATGCCAGAGGGGAAAATTATTCAGTTTTCTTTCCTGAGATTTAAAGGTAAAATTAGAAGTTTAACATCAAAATGCTGTTGCAGTGTACTTATTATTTTGTTATTTCATTGTTTTAAAGTCACCAGAATTCAGGAAACAAAGTCTCTGAAACTATTTGGAGGTCTCAAGGTTGGCAAGTATGCAAAATAACCACATTTGAAGGTATTTCCTCAAACAGAGCCTTCAACAAAACAGGGTACACACAGCACGAATAGCCGGTGATGGGGCCGGTCTGGGCCAAAATGCCAGGGAAGATTTTTTGTCCCAGTCCAGCCCTGACGACGGGCAAAAAACATTTCAGGTGATGGTCCTTTAGCAGGTCCCAGAGGAGGTTCCAGGGTTCTTTAAAGAGTGACTGATTGAGAGATTAGCTTCACTCCCTTTGAGGTCGGGCGCAGAGACCTGCAGAGGCAGCAGGTAAAATATCTCCCCCTTTCACTGTTTCTAGGCAACAACAACAGTTGCGACTGTTCTCTTTGGCTGTGCTTTGAAAAGTCAGCGGCAACTGATTCTAACTGATCACAGAGACATACCTGAGGCCTGCACTATGAAGCAGGATTTGGCGTTAGCGAGGTAACTTCAGTGTTAACCCTGGGTTTTCCGTCCTATGAAGGTGGATCACTTCTTACCGGGTGGTACATCGCCATGGTAATTTATGCTGAACACTTTACCTGCTCCGGAGCAGGTTATGTTCCAGATTAGAGATTGACTCTTATGAAAGCACCTCCTACTGACAAATCAGAGCTCGGTGCGGTGATCGTATGATAATATTACACACATATGAAGAAGTTTAAGTCACAATCCAGGCTATAAACAACACAGTTAAACTGACAAATGCAGGAAGGACAGCTAGCTGTATGTGTGGGTGTTTACCACTTTGAATTATGCTTTCATACTTATTTTTTAACTTCCTCTTGAGTCCGTTTCACATCTCCTGAGAGGAAGGATGCAGCTGAAAGACAGTTCAAATAATCATACACGCCACCAAGTTAGTACTGGGCATGATTACGTGTAATCCAGTCATCCGTTATATATTTAAAAGCTATTTATATCTAGACGAGTATATCTTATTTTTAAGTGTTTCGTTAAATTAATAACTCTGATAATTTATGCATTCACACATCGGGAGTTTTTCTTTTGCCAGCTGTCCTTCCTGCATTTGGCAGCTTCAACTGTGTTACTTTTAGCCTGGATTATGTGTTTAATTTCTTCGTATTTGTCTAATATAGTTTACTCTTCCTTTGTAAAATGTGCCGCTCTGCCTGTCTGTCTGCAAATCTGTGGACTTGTCCATGTCTGTGATTGGTCAGATGCTGCAAACACCTCCCTGTTCCTGTGAACGCGCTCGTAACCAAAGATGACCTTGCCGAACCAAATGCCGCTGCGCTCGCCTGCGCTCGCCTGCGCTCGCCTGCGCCAACCACCGGAAAGACGTACTATAGAAGATGGCTGGACACAAGGGAGAAGACCAGACTGAGAAACCCTGGGATGATTTACGGAGTTGATAACCACCTTCGTAGGACCGCTTAGCGTGATCTCGTTTGTTCGGGTTAGTGAAGCCAGATAAGGAGAAGATACCCTGGGTATGTTGAACTCGCTTTGTAGTTCAGGCCTCTGAGCAGGGATATATTGTTTCTCTGTTTGTTTGTTACTGAAGCAGAGGGCTGAAATGCAAAATGTGACATACCCACCCAGGTAACCACACCAGGCCTCAATTAGCCGATTAATCAAATGACAATTAATCTGTAATCAATTTAAGTTATTTTTCAAGCAAACAATTTGATGAAATGTGAGAATTTTTTCTAACATTAAATAAAAATTACATTTGTGGGTTATTTATTATGCCTCTGTTTCATATCTCAGTAAACTGAATATCTTTGAGTTTTGGGCATTTTTCACTGTTTCTGACCAAATAACAGATAATTGAAAATAATAATATTATTAATAATAATTAGCTTAACGTTGGCGCCCCCTGTGGACGTGATAGCACCATCACATCATGAGAGACGTCACTTTTACACTGAAAACACATTTCAAATCAAATATTTCTGATCCAAACAAGTTCTGTGTGTAAACACAAGACATCGTTAATGTATTTCAAATTTTATTTTAAAGGACTGACATCTATGCCTCTGAGGAAGTCATTCCAAATGATTTTTCAGAATAAAACGACGTGTTTGAGTCTTCATCAGTAAAAGCAAACCGTTGCCGTGGTCAGGTGTTTTTGTCATCGTGTCTGTGGTACCTTCATCATCTGACAGACAGACACACGTCCTGATGATTGGCAGGTGACAGGTCAGAGGTCAGAGGTTAGTTCCCTCCTCGGTCCTGAGCGCTGATGTGCGGCAGGCCGTCATACAGAGGACAGCCCTCCACCAGACTGTTCATCGGGGTCAGAGGGACCCGGGAATCCTCCTCCTCCTCCATGTCTCCCAGGCGACCGTCTCCCAGGCAACCATCTCCATTCCGCTCCCTCAGGAACTCCTTAACGATGGAGAGGAGCTTCTTTCTGGACGCCAGAGAGTTTCCTTTAAAGAGACACAAAGTCATCTCTTATTACATTACATTATTATATTGTATTGTATTATACTTTTATATTATTATATTTTAATATGGTATATTACATTACTATATGGTATTATACTATATTGTATTATTTATATTATATTGTATTATACTATATTATAATATAGTGCGCGCTCGCGTGTGGCCGGAGTCTCTGCTCCTCTGCCTGCTCGCCTTCACTCACACACCGCGCATTCTCGCTGTCACGCTCCACCTCTACACGTGCATGCGCGCTCACTACACACTGCAGAAGACTTCGTAGCTCTGAGAATATCTAGTGAATGTACGGTGGACGTTTGTGCAGAAATAACTGAGCGATGTTCGTTCATGTCGATTTTCATTGACTTAACGGCCACAGGTGTCGCTGTTAACAAGCATTTCTGAAAGTTACAAACAGTCCCTTTAAATCCTTTAGGTGTAGTTTTTCAAACTATTCTGATGGCTTGAGGCTTTTATTTATGGACTAAATATCTTCTTCTATTACATTTTTGCCAACTTTTTTATTCTTGTTCATGCTCCTGAACACTGTCTGCCGTATTACAAAGTGCCATAGTCTACACACTAACGCCCCCACACAGCCCTGATCCTGACTGAGTGGGTGGTGTTAAACCTCAGTCCTCATGGAGCCCTCTCAGTGCACGTCCACGGCTCTGGAGCGCCTACCGTTTAACAACACCGTGCTGAAAAAGCTGCCGGTGGACGACTCCGAGGAGCCCGGGTCCCGGACAGTCCCAGCGGCCTGTTTCTCCAGACTTGGTACTCTTCAGCCCCTGGTGCGTCCGACCTTCGTGGCCCTGTCCTGCTCAGCGCTGGCTCTGCTGGACCTCAGTGTGCAGGATGTGTTGGGTGATCCCCTGAGCCCGGATTATCTGAGCGGCTCCAGGCTGCTGCCGGGCTCCCAGCCGGCTGCGCACTGCTACAGCGGCCACCAGTTCGGCCTGTATGCGTCCCAGCTGGGGGATGGAGCGGTGATGTACCTGGGAGAGGTAGAGTCGGCCACCCACGGGCGATGGGAGATTCAGGTGAAGGGTGCAGGAGTCACACCGTACTCCAGGTAATTCATTTAAGAGTTTATGATCCACCTCAGGAACAGGTTGTAGGTCAGGGACAAAGAGATGGATGAAGTTTCCTCAGAGAGAATAGGACATTTTCAGCAGCAGGTGACACAGCCCAGTCTTTCATAAGCCTCCTCCAGAGGCATGTGAGTGCGTTAACCCAAGGAGAGCTGCTTAAGAGCTTATAACTGCTTGGCACACATTAAATGTGTCCAGCATTGCTTAACGACTGTGTGCTCAGCAGAATCAGTACACCTCTAGTTTCCCCAGATCATTGGGTCTGTTAAACACATAATATGAAGAATATGTGAGACTGTCTTTTATTCTTAAAGGTCCCATATCGTGCTCATTTTTAGGTTCATACTTGTATTTAGTGTTTCTACTAGAACATGTTTACATTCTGTAATGTTAAAAAAAAACTTTATTTTCCTCATACTGTCAGCCTGAATATATCTGTATTTACCCTCTGTCTGAAACGCTCCGTTTTAGCGCATTTTGACGGAATTGCAACGGAATTGCGTTGCTAGGCAACAGCTTGGGTCCATGTGTACTTCCTGTCAGCGAATGACATTCACATACACTGCAACAGGAAATAAACTGGGACACAAATCTGTGTGACAAACCCATTTTCTCAGAGATGGCGATGGCAGGAAGGTGCTTCGCTCCAGCATCAGAGAGTTCCTGTGCAGCGAGGCCATGGCCGCCCTGGGGATACCCAGCACCCGTGCAGCCTCCCTCGTGACCTCTGATCTCTACGTCAGCAGAGATCCACTCAACAGTGGGAGGCGCATCCCTGAGCGCTGCTCAGTCGTCCTGCGTGTCGCCCCCTCCTTCATCAGGTAGGAAACATTCCAATTGTTTTCAGACACAAAAACACTTTGTGCTGTCTGTGGATACATATGGACACTTTCTCTCTTCGTTTTAGATTTGGATCTTTTGAGATCTTTCTGGGCCGAGATGATTTCTCGGGCCTGCAGGGTCCCAGTGCAGGGCGGCATGACATTCGCGCTCAGCTGCTGGATTATGTCATTGAGACTTTTTATCCTTGCATCCAGCAGACCAATCGGAAAGACAGGAACATGGCATTCTTCAGAGAGGTGAGGACTGAGGGGTTTGTTGACAGAATGTCAAACACAAGCTCAGCTAATAAAGGCAGTTTAAGACTTTAGTTAATTTCATGTTTGTGTTTTTTACATTTTGGTCGTCAGATTTGACTTGTGTATCCCCAGGTGATGACGCGAACTGCTAAGCTAGTGGCCCAGTGGCAGTGTGTTGGTTTTTGCCATGGCGTCCTTAACACAGACAACATGAGCATCTTGGGTCTTACTCTGGATTATGGCCCCTTTGGTTTCATGGACAGGTAGGCTTCTACTGGCATCATATGAAACTAGAAATGGAGGAATCAAGGAATCCATTGGTACCAACCATGTCATGTTAGCTTGTCGGGAAGAACGCAAAAATAACGCTACGAAGTTACGTTAAATTTTGGTGAGGAAAAACTGGCACGATCATAATCAAAGGAGTCCCTTGACCTCTGACCTCAAGATATGTGAATGAAAATGGGTTCTATGGTACCCATGAGTCTCCCCTATATAGACATGCCCACTTTATGATAATCACATGCAGTTTTTTTAATGCATTACAACTGTGTTATTTTCACCTATTCTAAAAATGGCGTATTTTAATATTTCTGCATTCTGGGGTCCCTAAACTGTCTTGAATTACATAAATTGGGTATCACTGTAAAGCTGAGGCTCTTGTGGATCCAATGAAACCAACTGTATTCATGTGTGATGATGTTAGTGCCCATAGTAGCCATTTCATTGTAGTGAGACCATTGTTTGAAACTTGACTTCACTGTATAAAATGACCTGTGGTGACCTCTAGGATAATCACAGCCTCATGAAACTTTACAACCACAAACTATAGACCTAGAGCATTCAGAGGATGGATGGCTTTTCTCATTAGATTGACAATAAGGGTGTTTCTGAACAGTTTCCAGAACAGAAGTTCTCGCCATCCAATCGCCAAAAACTGCAATTCTAGTAGAAATCTCCAAATGTCAAAAGTTTTTGATACCAAATCACAGCATGGCTTTTTCTATGGTGTTCCTTGAGGTCTTGGTGTCTTAATGTGGTATTTTGGAGGGATTATTGATCATTTTATTTTATCAATTTGAATGGTAAAAAATGGTTAAATTTAGCACCAAATCTGTGTAACAAATGGTATCAACCTAAAAATTGCTGCAACAATTTATGAGACATAATAGAGCATGGGGACGACCATCATATACTTCTATTATAATGTTCTTAGTTCTTATACACTTTCACAGTTTATTAATTCATTTTTATTTCTTATTATTGACTAGAATAACTTGACACAGTGCTGAGCTGCATCTCAAATTGATCTTCAGGTTTCCAGCTTTCAGATGATGTACACCACTTCTCATGCTGACTCAAAAAACATTTTCAGCTTTGCCTCAGTAAAATGGTTCTAAAAGTCTGATTACAATCTGTTTTGACATACAGTAACTACAATATAATAATTATACAATATAAGAATTTATATAATAACTCATATCATATTGTATATGAAAACTCCCCCCACCTGTGTGTCAGATTCGATCCAGATTTCGTCTGCAACACCTCGGACAGAAGAGGGCGCTACTCATACCGAGCCCAACCATCTGTGTGCCGCTGGAATCTGGCTCGCCTGGCGGAGGCGCTGGGCTCTGAGCTGGATGCACCCCAGGCGGGGGCTGTCCTGGATGAATTCGCACCCACATACGAAGCCTTCTACCTGAGCATCATGAGGAAAAAGCTGGGCCTTGTGAGAAAAGAAGAGGCAGAGGACAGCGAGATCATATCAGACCTACTGCGTGTCATGCACAACACTGGTACAAAGACAGAAAATTAGAAAGATTAATGTTGACATTTTGGTAATGTTGTTTGACTATAATCTATGAAAATGTGATATGCTTGCAGTCTTGTCATAACATCATGTGCTTCCAGGTGCAGATTTCACCAACACCTTTCGCCTGCTGAGCCGCGTCCCCTGGCCAGAGGAGGGCGACATTGAGAGGGCCACAGTGGGGCCAGTAGTGGACCTCATCCTAGAGCAGTGTGCCTCTATTGAGGAGCTAAAGGTGGCTAATAAGCCAACTATGGAGGACCGGTGAGGGAGTGTATGGTGGATACAAGTGTGTTCCTTCACAAAGCAGCTACTGTATAACAAGAGGGAACATATAGGCCCAATTCCAAACCATCCCCTACACCCTCTCCCTACCCACTTATATATGTTTCTTATTTTTTACCCCTATCAGCAGCTATAACCCCATAATTTATTATATATTCAACTGTGCAATACTGATTTAACAGTGCAATAATTTAGTGCATTAATTCAGATTTGCAATAATCTGATTTACTCCGGCATTAACACTGCATTTATTTATACAGTACATTTAAACTAATATTCATATTTATTTATACTATTCTTGCATTTTTTCATAATTAATGATAGATCAGCATTATTATTTGCACTGTTTTTATACATATTTCTTATTTATCAGGGCTGTCATTCGATTAAAATATTCAATCACAATTAATCGCATGATTGTCCAGAGTTAATCGTGATCAATCAAAAATTAATCACACATTGGCAGAGAATTTTGACAAATTTTACTTGGGCGCTACCCACATAATCAGCTGTGTTGCTCATCCCACAAATGCATGATCCTTACAATCTGGACATCATTGTGAAGGTAAATAAACAGGCTTTCCAACCATGTAAAATACAATGCCAATTAGCATTGTAACAGCAGCGAAATAATGGAGTGTATATATATATATATATATATATATATATATTTCTATTTTAGATTCGTAGTAAAATGTAACTATTTCCTCCCCGGGGATCAATAAAGTATTTCTGATTCTGATATTTATTTCCTTGCCGGGGGGTTGGAAGTTTGTCCTTAAGTGACTGCTGTATTTATTACCCTACACCTTAAAGAAGGGTCCTTCATTGAGCTGCGAGCGTTACTACAAATGGAGTTCACTCCGTCATGGAGTGGGAGGGTGTAAGGACCAAATTTAAATTGGGCCATAGTCTCTAGCTGCCCCACCATATACTCCTAATGAATGTGTATTTAATCCTATAGCTGAGCAGAGCACTGCTTTCAAATGACTGAATCTCTCTCGTCCTCTAATTTGTTTTTCCTTTTACATGCAAGCATTTTGGGGAAAAAGCTTACCAAGACAATATGTAAGTTAAATGTGTGTTTTGGTAGGATTTATGTTGAGACAGTAGCAGGTGTACGTGGAACATCATGTAGGACTAGGGGTAGATTTGTGGTCAATTACCTCTTCTCCCGTTCTAGTGAATTGGCGATGATTCTGTCCATGGCACAAACCAACCCGGTCATGTTTGGGATGGTGGCAGACCAACCAGCTGTGTCCCAGCAGCTGGAACAGATGGGACGGCTAAAGGAGCTGCTGGAGACGGATCAGAACGAGCTTAAGAAAAAGCAGCGCGATGACTGGATTCGCTGGGTTAGCCGATACAGGTAAGAAGAAAAAGGCGAAAACAAAAATAATAATTGCTGCTTAAACATTGTCTCTGCTGGTAATTTGTTTTCTTTTCAACCCTGTTTATTGTTTTTATAAATCATATATTAGATTTCCATAATGGATAAATACATTTCCCCATTTTCTCTTGTGCTGAAATACCAGGAGGCGTTTAGCCAGGGAGTCTGACGGCACAAGTGACTTGTCTCTCATCAAAAAGGAGAGGCTCATTGTGATGAACAGCACCAACCCCCATGTCGTCCTACGCAACTACATCGCCCAGAATGCAATTCAGGCTGCAGAAAAGGGAGACTTCTCCGAGGTCAGGACTCTTTCAGAGATTATCTGTCTCATGTAATACTGTCAGGATATAGTGACAGTTTGAGCAAATATGATAAAAAGTTATTTTTTATAAAAGTTAACTGCACCTTTAACGGACTGAGTTGTCTCAGTGGAGTTTGTGAAGAGCAATGTTGTTAGTTTTTATGATGATTTAATGCAATTTAAATCCTGTGGATCAATAGAAGTCATCCTACCTGTACCTTGTCCTGCAGGTCAACACAATCCTCAAAGTTCTGGAGAAACCATATTCTGATGCATTTGGGTTGGAGCCTTTGGATGGACCTAATGCATGTGGTGAAAAGGAGCAGAACGGGAGGGAACTCTCCTATAACAGGAAACCTCCCACCTGGGCACAGAGGATTTGTATCACCTGATCATCGTAGAGGCTCACAGACAGGTGAAGGAGAGAGGTCTGTTTCCACCGGTGGACCACTATAGGCTTCAGTTTTCAGAGCGAACAAAATGTGTCAGTACTGTTGCTACTCTTGCTGTTCTCCACTTCCACCTCAGACTTTCTTTCCTTCTTCCTGAAAGGAGGATGTCATGTAACTCAGAGTGTTCCAGTGTTCATCAGTATGATCATAGATCAATGTTTGTGTGATCATGATGCTTTTATTGCAGCGTTTAGAGCTGTTGATGCATAATATATAGACAGTTTTGCTAAAGCTCAATTTGTCCAAATTTGACAGATTGGTCACCCCTACGTTGCAACCCGTTCTCACTCCCAATTTGTCAAATACCGCAGCTTGATCACAGCGGCCCTCGCCGTCTGATACAGATGCTGTCAACTAACTTCAATGTAAACCCACCCACATCATTATCAGACAGTCAGAGCAACTGATGTAGGCCTTAACACATCAGGGGCATGAGGAATAAACAACACAAAAAGGTGAAATACTCGCCTGCGAATGTTATACGTCTACGGCTTTTATTGTGAAAGGTAAGAACGGAAGGAGTGGATCTGGTCTGCGCTGTTCAAGGTTCAAGGTTGAACGGAGTCATACAATTTGTAATTGTAATAAGTTTGAAGCGTAGGGCCACTGACCAAGCCTCGTATTTGACGAGTTGGGAGTGAGAAGGTTTTGCTAAAGTAGTCGATGAATTTGCTGATGAAGTATGACGGCTCAGATGTCCAGTCACACAATGACCTGTCTGGGTCTGAAACACAGGAACACACTGACATCAGTTATTTACAGATAGTGGACTTAAAAGGTCAACATATTAATAATCAAATATGAGCAAAATGATTAGTTTCTTAAAGCTACTTTATATAGAATAAATAGAATGATTGTTGGTATTTTGTTTCTCAAATTTTGAAATAAAAGATTACGCATTGTTTGTCATAAAGTGTGTTAATTAAATGTTATACATACGAGGCATTAGCTCAGTATCTTAAAGGACCTGGAAACATCAGTTTCTTGCCAAACTTGGAACAGTGTTTTGTGTTTTTTAAACATGAGGATATCTGAATACGTGTTTTATTTTTGCTTTCCTCACTGGTTTGAAGTGGCCAGGGCCTAATTAGAAAAAGGTGATGTCACAAATTCCCGTGCAACGTTTAAATCAAATGTATAGCAGTGGGGTTGTTAAGTCATTAATTTAATATTTATTCATTTCAATTGCATAAACTGCCAGTATAGAGACATGTAAACTCAGCGTGTGCTTTAATCCCTCACTCCCCTCCCCAAACAAACTTCTAACCGCCCTTTTGAGGACATATGTTGGACAAGAGAACGTCAATCATATTCTTAATAATGGGACGTTGTGGGTGGAGGTTGTGCGGCAGGTGGTGGGCCAGAACCATCTCCCAGGCATCGATCAGATGAACATTCAGTCCTTTGAACACGGCTCTGAGCACCTTGTTACACTGCAGCGAAAACCAGTCGCTGTTGGTCTGAAAAAGCGATGAACCTTTGGGGTTCCCGATCCGGATGACGACCAGCGTTCCTGGAGCCCTGTCCAGCAGCCGCACCACCGCCCTGCGGATGCTCTGCAGCCTCCGGATGTAGATCTCCATGGGGTAAGTGCTGAAGTGAGCCCAGATGCCAAAAACTACAACAGTGTTGGTGCCTCCGATTAAGCCATCTAGTTCATTGGCAATGTAACGAAACTCGCTGGTTGAGACCCTGGCAAAAAAGAGAGGAGGACCATGGCAGCGGTATGTCAACAAGATGTTGTTTGCATAGTCCAAGGCCATGAAAGGTCCAACATTCCACAGGTTGTGAAGGTCAAACTTCTTCAGATCTAGAAGTATTACAGAGGTAACAGAATGAGCTGCAGTGGGCACAAAATCAAACGGTTGCTTGAAATCCCTGTGGATCAGCTACCTGGTAGAGCTGGGATGAGGAATTCATACCACTGCCTGATAGTCGAGTCTCCATACAGGTGGACCTCCTTTCCTTTCAGACACTGACTGATGGCATAGGGGGTGTTGAATTGGTGAACTGTGGTGCCATTTAGTGCTCGCCACACACCCTGGTAGTAATAACCAGAAGGTCCAGATGTCACAATGCTGCTCTGCACCCTTGGTTGACCTGAAAGGATGAAGGTGGAGTTATTTAAGGTTTGTTATTGTCGACAAATTCCACTAAAGGACCAAATCCAAGGGCCTTCCCTAACCTGACCTTAATCTGTGGCACTCAGCCTCAAGTCAATTCGTTACTAGGGTCCTAGCGCTCTTCTCAAATTGGGCTGAATACATTTCTAGACAGGTCAATGCTACGTTGTTTACAAATGAGTTTTTCCTGAATGTTTTACCTTAATTTTCTGAAGCACATTCAGAAGGCGATTATTTTTATAGGCAGTAGTAAAAATTATGCTTTACCTTCCTTTTTTTGCAACACGGTGACACTGGCAGGTCCTGTAGCCCGAATGGAGACTTTCATGTTGACACCACTGAAGAAAAAGCACAGATAATAAAATATCTCTTATACACATTACAACACTAACAACTTAAATACAAGAAAATCTGAAAAATCTGAAATCAGGTTAAAACTAGAAGAGTCCAGCCAGCCTATTCTCATTTCCAAGGTTTTGTGACGGCCGTTGGTGTTCGGTACCGCCACACCCGGCACCCTTTAGCACCGGTATGAAACGCACTGGACGTTCCATTAACTATAATGTAAACTAATCCACGGCAACAGTAAACGTCCCACAAAGGAGATACATAGGTAACACTCGCTTACTTACACTTTATTGCATGTGAGTCTGTGGAATAAGATCAAAGGCCCCAATGAGTCCCTTGTATCATGGCAGGGTGGACCAATGTATCTTGCGAATGGCCAGCAAGCAAATCCTATTGGATGAAAAGTGCTGGAGTTCAGCATGCATGGTAACAGTTGGTTCGTACCTACCGCAGTACTGGATGCAGATGTGTTGGTGTATCCATTAGTTCTTGGTTTAGATTTTATGAGCATGAGTGGGCTCCAGGTCAACGTCCGGGACAAGGTATACTCTTTTGCTGGTGATGACACCACCAGGGTTTTCCCTTTCCAGCCTGTCCTGTGCCCTAGCGATGGTTGGGGTGTTCTGAGTGTGAGCAGTGTTGCTTTGTATACTACCTTACCACCTATATTACCGCTCTTGCCTGCCGTTAGTGATGACTGGTGTAACCTAGCTTGTATTCCTAAAGGTGATGACTTACCCAGTCTGCTCCATACTGCTGTTGCAGACAGTGGTTTAACAGGGAGGGAGGCTGAGAAATTGTACCAACTCTTGCTAAACAACCCGCGGGTCTGCACCAAGCTCTGGTAGAGTCCAATCTGGCACAGGCAAAAAGGAAACAGGCTCATACCTATAAACAAAAACAGGCGACATGTCACATATGAAATGAAGGATAGGGTCTGGATGAAAGCCCATCCCGTCTCCAAGGCTTCCAAAAATTACACAGCTAAACTGGCCCCACGATGGATTGGTCCATACCGCATTGTTGAGCAGGTAAGCCCTGTGAATTACAGGATTGTGCGTGAGGACACCGGAAAGGATCTAAGGGTGGTTAATGTGTGTGATTTGAAGGAGTGTCGCCCAACCTCTGTTGAAGTGGAGGCTCAGGAGAGAGAGGCGGTCATGCGCATTTTTCTGGACAGTGACACTAGTGATGAGGATGAATTTATGGGTTTTTTTGTGACATTGTATTAAAGGTAAATAACTGTCTAAAGGATGTGTGTAAAACACCTTGGAGGCGGTGTTTATTATATGGGGGAGGGAGTGTGGCAGCTGCCAATTCTCTGGTGCTTGCTGTTGTTTCCCTTTTCCCTGGTGTTTTTTTGGTTGAGTTGCTGAGTGATTAGAGGGTTATTCAGTTCACCTGTTGCGCAGGGTGTGGGGACTGGCTCTTAAATGATAGTTGAGAGCAGCTTGGTGCATTCCCCTCTTGGCCAATCAGGGTGTAACGACGCCCTTTCTGTAGGGCTTAAAAGAGGAGGGAAACTGCACACCCAGTGTCATTCTGATCTCTCCTTCACTCAATGCAACATGTGTTATCAGCTTTACCAGAAACTCTGGTCTGTTTTGGGCCCTTTTGGGATTCTGTGATCTTTGTGTTTTGTTTGTTGAGAGTGTTGACTCCTAGTTGGGGAAACAAGTTAAGTGCCAACCAATTAGGTTACCTGCACTGGGACGATTAGGTGCTATTTGTGCAACAGCTGGCTTGCCTTACAATAGCCTAACGCCTGCAGGCTGTATTTTTGTATTCTATTCATTTGTTGATTTTCAATGAAACCCTTTATACCCATTTCTTTTAGTGTATTTTATTTGGGAAAACTTTAAAGGAGGGTAAAAGGAAAAACACAAACCAATATTTCAGTTTCCTTAATTGTTTGTTATTATAGAGGCATTTGTTCATTATTGAAGAGGCATTTGTTCATTATTATTATTAAGAAGGCATTTTATTTTATATTATTATGTGGATGGGAACTGTTTTTCAGTCTTCTGACTGAACAACTAAAGTCTGGGGAACTCAGTACCGCCACAAGCAGCCGTGCAATGCATTCTAGTAGCGTGGCGGCACGATTCAAGAGACAAGGCATCACGTTGGCCGGTCCTCATTTGTTTATAGTTGAGGTCTAGGCTACTTGATGCAAATCAGGGGCATCCGGTGCAATTCGCCGCCTCTGGAAACTCCCAAGAGACTTTAAAACTAAGTGTTGTTGATCCAAAATAAAGACAGATTTAGCAACTGCATGGCTTATTTCTCGCATAAAATGTTTTCAGAAACACATTTCGGAAAACTATTTTCATGATATAAGAGAAGAAAGTTTCCAAATGAGCTGCCATGTTGGTTCCGGTTTGAAAGCTCGGAGCAACAGCCCTCGAGGGAAACCATTCGTCCAATCAGGTGCCTAGTGTCTAGTGGCAGCCCATCAAGCGTCCAATGCTGGGAAGCGAGGCGATCCCTTGCGATAAAAACGCCCCTGTGGACATTTTGGGGAATCTTTTTAAAAACTGTACATTTGTAACTCATTTGTTTAGGTCTTCAGCGAGAACAAATGAGAACAACATTAATGGTTTTGGTTTAAGGTATAGAATAATGCGAGCCTAGCTTGAGGAGCTGCTGCTGTCACCAGGTCAAGGTGCAGCATTGAGAGGGTAAATACAATTTAACTGCATTTATTTGAAATGAAAGAACATTACTGTTGCTGAGCCACATTGCATTTGAAAATATCCTGAAACTTGACTAATATTAAACATTTCCAACAGGGTGCACCCTTCAAGCAGACCCTCTAAAACCAAGTTGTTTTCATGTATTTATTTATTACATCTATCAATAAAGCTTTATATTCTATTCAGGTACACAGGTGTGGTTTCCTGGGTGGGTGTGTCACATTTTGCCTCTCAGCCCTCTGCTTCATTAAGAACAAACCGAGACACAGTACATTCCTGCTCAGGCGTGTCTCTGTGATCAGTTAGAACCAGAATAGTCAGTAGGGTTCGTTCAGTCCCATTTGATTCAGATTTTATTTGGAACAACAAGCCGCTCGCTGGATCACCACTGCACACTGAACTGAAGTGTTACCTGCCGACAGGTAACAGGTGAGAGTCACTTGACTGCATCCTTTTATTCAACAGGAAAACCTGGAAGATGCTTAAAATGACAGAAAAGTTAATGAAGTCTGGTTTCGGGGGGAAAGAACACAGGATAGGATGCAGGAATTCTTTGGTTTTTGGATGTGTGCATGTTTGTGTAGCTAATGGAGCGGTGTACGAGAGAGAGAGGGAGATGGGGGGGTGTCTAGAAGAGCCAGGGGGTCATGTCTTTATCCCGGTACAACTCTCCATCTATGTAGAATTTGTCCACTGAGATTATTGCTTTTTTGCCTTCTTTCATCATTTGTTTACGGATTGGAAATAGTTCTTTGCGACGCTTCTTGATTTCACGTGGATATTGATCATTGAGACTTTTGAGAGAGAGAGAGAGAGAGAGAGAGAGAAAGACAAATGTAATCAAATGTAATCAAATGTAGTAAAACAAATCAACAGGTTGTGACCTCTTTTACTAAACCATAGGAGGGTTGAGCTTCAAACTGCAGTGAGAGAGAGAGAGATCACGGGTACAATTGTCCATCAAGAAAAGTAAAAGTAGAAAACTAGTGTCCCTCATACTGCGTTTTTGTAAGTCCAGAATTGTTTCCCTCATAGTTTTCATTTTGGCGGTGACAGAGGTAAGCTGGGTGGTAATGGTGTTGACAGATTGTTGTAGTGACTTGTTTTATTTTTGTTATATAGCAGTGTTTTATGAGTATGAGTATGAGTGGGCTCAGTTTTAAAGCTAGAGTGAAGATACTGGTATCAAACTAGAAAACCTAAGGAATGTGGTGGCAGTTTCTGTTAAAACAAGACAAACCAAGGTAACAACTTGTCTTTCAAGTAAATTTAATAAAAAAGCATATATTAATAAGAAAAGCATCTGCAGATGGACTCACGAGCACGGCCACCTGAGTGGACTGTGGCAAGTGAGACCCGAACACAAGAGTAGTCAGTATTTATACATACTAAAGCATAACACATAGAGAAGTGCAAAGAAGAGAAGGATAGAATGTGTATCAATGCGTCAGCACACAGCAGATAACAGAGCATCACAAGACATAAAAAGTATTTCAGAAATCTGTTGTTTACAGTTACAGAAAGCAGAACCATCTGGTCACGTTTTTATGGTGACAAAGTTCAACATGTGAGGACCTGAGATTATTTAAAGGTACAGTGTTAGCTGCAGATATGAAAATTGCCATTACATTCCCCCCTTTGAGCATTCAATGCTCACTTTAATAATTAACATATCTGATTACTACTAGCACCATTGTAAAACACAAAATCAAAGTGTGAAGATACTATGTGATTTTGATTTAAGTTTATGAGAAAGAAGGAATAAAAATATCTCAGGCAATATCATCATAAAATGGTGGCGTCCACACTGGAGGTGGAAAAAGGTCAGGAATGTCTTTCTCCAGCTGTGGTGTATGTACATATTGTCCAACAGTAGATTTGATCAAAGAGGCAATCATAGCTTCAGC
Source organism: Sebastes umbrosus (assembly GCF_015220745.1). Taxonomy (NCBI): domain Eukaryota; kingdom Metazoa; phylum Chordata; class Actinopteri; order Perciformes; family Sebastidae; genus Sebastes; species Sebastes umbrosus. The sequence continues at coordinate 5,319,855 of NC_051291.1, forward strand.
ACAAGGAATAATGCATAATCAATTTAACAAGTCTGATGTACTCTGTAACACATATAAGATAATGAAAAAATAACAAAGGCATAGGAATGAAAATAAAAAAGGTAAAAAAGATAAAAAAAGATTGCAATGTGTTTTCTCCAGGTTTTCCTTTAATGCTGCATTAAAGATGGTTGGGGATTCGTTGGGGATTCAGAAAATCCTCGACGAAGACGCGTAAATTTGTACATTTTTTTCTCAAAAGAAAATGTGAACCAAAACTGGCTGTCTGGGTCGACTGGTCAACGACTTGTCAACGACAGAAAACCACTTTTATTGTGTGAGGGCAAAATTTGTCAGTTTCCATTCTGTGTCTGAGAGGAGTTCAGCCGATCTGACTGCGTCTACCACAGCAGAGAATCAGAGACCTTGTGAAAATCAACTTTGGGGTCCGCTGTTTTCTCCCAACCTGTAGCATCATTACACCTTTTAGTCTAAGGTCCCAAATCTTGCCACCTTTCATCCTTCGATTTGATCAATGAGACATTGGGATCAGAGTGTGGTATCTGAAATAGAGACTGAAAAAGTGTGTCAGGCAGAGTCACTCAAACAGCCAGTCAAGCTTGAGTTTGTCCCTATCAAGGCCCTCTAGGTACCATTTATTTTCAAACTCACTGTGTACTCCAAAAGAGATAAATCCGTCGGGTCACTGTTTTATGGTGACAAAGTTGAACATGTGAGGCCCTGAGATTATTTAAAGGTACAGTGTTAACTGCAGATATGAAAATTGCCATTACAGGAATCAATTGTTTTGGGGTTTTTTTGCTAAATGCAGTACCTGTGAGGGTTAGGGTTTTATATTTTCAAATTGGTTTGTGTGTTGTATGATGACCCTGATGAAGGCAATAAGCTGAAACATGTTGGTCTAACATTACAGGTGATCTGCATACTACTGGAGTTGCTGGAGTTTTACCTCTTCAGACTCCCATCTCCATGCACCTTGGAAGTAGGTGAAGTTATGCTGGAAATCCCTTCTCTGCTTCTGTAATGAACATGAAAACAGATATTTGTGCAACTTGTTGTTAGGGTAACTTTGCAGCATGTGGTGTCAGGATGTCAAAAACAGCACAATCCAAATGTATTTGAATTTACTTCTTTACATGACGTGGCAAAGGGTGCGGGATAGATTGAATCATGGTCAACTGCAAGAGAGGAAGCTGCTTTCTTTGGTTGATGGTTGATTAATCAAAGGAATTTCAAGTTTTTAGCAGTAACCCCTATGTTTTTTGTTTTTATTTTTTTAATAAATCTCTTCTTTAATCCACAAGCCTGCGCAGCCATAGATGAAGACTATCATGAAGGCCACAGCTTGTATAAGAAGGGAGTACGGAGTCATCTTCCTCTTTCTGGCTCTCTTTGTCTCGATCTATGTGCTACGTAACATGGATGTTCTGGAGGTGAGAATTTGGTTTTAGAGGGTCTGCTTGAAGGGTGGACCCTGTTTGAAATGTTTATATTAGTCAGGTTTCAGGATATTTTCAAATGCAACGTGGCTCAGCAACAGTAATGTTCTTTCATTGCAAATAAATGCAGTTAAATTGTATTTACCCTCTCAATGCTGCACCTTGACCTGGTGACAGCAGCAGCTCCTCAAGCTAGGCTCGCATTATTCTATGCCTTAGACCAAAACCATTAATGTGGTTCTCATTTGTTCTCGCTGAAGACCTAAACAAATGAGTTACAAATGTACAGTTTTTAAAAAGATTCCCCAAAATGTCCACAGGGGCGTTTTTATCGCAAGGGATCGCCTCGCTTCCCAGCATTGGACGCTTGATGGGCTGCCACTAGACACTAGACACCTGATTGGACGAATGGTTTCCCTCGAGGGCTGTTGCTCCGAGCTTTCAAACCGGAACCAACATGGCAGCTCATTTGGAAACTTTCTTCTCTTATATCATGAAAATAGTTTTCCGAAATGTGTTTCGGAAAACATTTTATGCGAGAAATAAGCCATGCAGTTGCTAAATCTGTCTTTATTTTGGATCGACAACACTTAGTTTTAAAGTCTCTTGGGAGTTTCCAGAGGCGGCGAATTGCACCGGATGCCCCAGGTTTGCATCAGGTAGCCTAGATCTCAACTATAAACAAATGAGGACCGGCCAACGTGATGCCTCGTCTCTTGAATCGTGCCGCCACACTCCTAGAATGCATTGCACGGCTGCTTACATAGACAATGAATGGAAAGCATGGAAAGGACGGAGGCTGTGGACAAGAACCATAAGAGGTTCAATGGCTTTTATTTGGATTCTCTTATCAATGCAATTTTTGAAAACAAAGTGTCCCTTTTGTACCTGAAGTGTGGTTCAATCCAATTGGTATGCATCAAATGCATTTTTCAGCCATTAAAATCTTCCTCTGTCATGTCAAATCATCAGGTGTGAAACAGCCTCCATAGTGCTTCTGCGCCAATGATGTAAAATATCCCAAAATATGAATTTCAGTGGACACTTTGAAAACCTTGACCATTTGACTTTGATTTTGTGCAAATGTGTTTTTTCCATGGATCAAAGTTAACAACAGAGTAAGGGCCACAGGGGAAGTTGAGAAAGGTAGAAATTCCTGCAGCTAACAGATCAACAGTTCTTATCAACCCCCCCAAAGTCAATTTGAGCTTTGGGATGGGAAAAATCTTCCTTCTCGGTCCCTTTTGCTTTATTTGGTTAATTTGCTTTCAGTGCATTTGTCTGATGCATGTTTGTCACCATCTCTCTGCCAGTGTCAGCATAAAGTGAAATCCCCCATCATCGTCCCAAGAGTTTCCACTGACCCTGACATGAATCGCAGCTTCTGCAATTTCCAACCACTGTCCCGTGAGGAGGCTCTAGAGGAACGCTTCCTACTAGACTCCATTGCTTGGCCTGAAACTCCACCTTTAACAGCTCCTGCTTCCCTGGAGCAGACCAGCGATCCAGCTCACAGCAACTTCACCATTCTCCCAGCGAGGGGAGGAGGACAGTGGCACGTAGGGGATCAGCTGGAGGTTATGATACAGATGTCTGACTTCAAGGGCCGGCCCAGGAAGTTTGGGGGGGACTTCTTACTCGCCAAGCTGCACAACCGGAAGCTTGGTGCAGGTGTGGTTGGGCAAGTGGTGGATCATCTCAATGGGAGTTACTCTGCTGTATTCTCTTTACTCTGGGAAGGAGGCGCGCAGGTTGAGGTAATGCTAAAAACCATATCATGTTAAATGTGATTATACTGTAGGTATTTGTAATCTTCTGATTGTTCGCGAAGCCCCGCTCCCCTTAGAAACTGTTGCTACGGCTGTTAACTTGACTTCTCGCACATCACATGCCGTTTGTAATGATAACGGTCATGTCTAGATAGGAGCCCGCAAACTGAGAAATCTGATCTGAGAGCTGCAAAAACTTGCAAAAACTCTTGCGAGACTCGCTGCCGATGACCTATCCTAACCTTAACTATTCAACATCAATGTCTAACCTTAACTAATAAAAATCAATTCGAGATCAATCCCTAACTTTACCAGTTTGTGAAATGTGAAATGACCTGTGATTGGCCAAAGTCTCCCATCACGGGCTAGAATTTCTAAAGCCTGAAAACAGCCATGAGGAGGTGCAGAAGTCTAGTTTTCTCTCGGAATACAATTGAATTACAATTTGCTGAAAGGTTATTACGGAATTTTTGCCCAATGATGCCAAAAATATTCTGCCTACTGCCACTTTAATACATTAATTTGTTGCACTTTACCTCTTTTGTTTTTGGTTTTGGAAAGGTTGTGTGAAAACTCTGGTTCTCTATCCAATCAGGTGATGCTGGTTCACCCCGTTGAGGTTATCCCAGTGCTGAACAGGCTGAACAGCGAACAGCCCGACAGGATTTACTTCAATAGCCTCTTCCGCTCAGGCTCAGTCTCTGAAACTTCCATCTGTAACGTCTGCCTACGTCCAACCCAGCCTCTGTGCAACTACACTGACGTCCGTACAGGCGAGCCTTGGTTCTGCTACAAGCCAAAGAACCTGAGCTGTGATGCCAGGGTCAACCACGCCATGGGATCATACAAACAAAGCATCAAGGCCGAGGAGGAGAAGCTCTTTCGAAGGTGAGGGAGCAGAGAGACAGGACTGGCATTTTGTTTATTGTAAATTAATTAATAATAATTTATATAGCGCCTTTCAAGAAACCCAAGGACGCTTAACATAGACATAAATAGAAACAACAAACGGAACATAACAGTAGCTAACTTTTGGAGCCATAAAGCTCCTCTATTATATCTTTTTTAGGACATTACACATTACTATTACCGGTTTGTTTTACCGTCTATGAGGGACACAGGATTGTTTTCCCCCAAAAGGGGGCGTGGTCTGGATGACGTATTACCGGTCTGATGTGTGAAAATATGAATTAGTGCAGCTTTAACTCACAAAAATTGATTTTTAGAGGTCAAGATTTGTGTAATGTTGAATGAACTTTCAAGCAATTGTTTTCCATTTTAGTGTTCGATCTTTCTAGTTTTTAACTTCATTGAATGATTCCAAATGTTTGTCCTCCTTGCTTATCTTTATGTTGTAAGAGATATTTTATTGTGTGTGCTTTTCTTCAGCGGTGTTAACTTGAAAGTCTACATGCGGTCTTCAGGACCTGCCAGTGTCACTGTGTTGCCACAAAAGGAAGGTAAAGCATGATTCTTCTTACTGCCTACGATAATAATTAAAAACTGAATGTGCTACAGACAATGAAAGTAAAACAGGCTGAAAAAAACATACTAATTTCTTCTGGCATTCTCCTGTAGAGACATGTATTCAGCCCAGTTTGAGAAGAGCGCTGGTAGCATGGAGCACTAGGCTAAAAGTTCATGAACGTGGCACCAGCTGTTAGCCGTGTATCTGGTCTTTCAGGACTAAGGATAGGCCATAAAATGTTCATACAGTCACTTTATATCTTGGTTTTGGTCTTTTTATGGGATAACCCACCCTTATCCTTCAACTTCCTCCCAGCTCAACCAAAGGTGCAAAGCAACAGTGTGACATCTGCTCCTTCTGGTTATTACTACCGGGATGTGTGGCGAGCACTAGATGGCACGATAGTTCATCAATTCAACACTACTGCCATGATTCAATGTCTGAAAGGAAAGGTGGTCCACATGTATGGAGACTCCACCGTCAGGCAGCTGTTTGAATTCCTCAACGCAGCTCTACCAGGTAACTGATCCACGGGGATTTCTGGGAAGAGTTTGATTTTGTTCCCACTGAAGCTCATTCTGTTCCCTCTGTAATACTTTTAGATCTGAAGGAGTTTGACCTGCACAGCCCGAAGAGAGCCGGACCTTACATCTCCTTGGACTATGCAAACAACATCTTGTTGACGTCCCGCTTCCACGGCCCTCCTATCCGTATTGTCGTCGTCTCAACCAGCGAGCTTCGGTACATTGCCAATGAAATAGATGGCTTAATTGGAGGCACCAACACTGTCGTATTTTTTGGCATCTGGGCTCACTTCGGCACTTTCCCGATGGAGATCTACATCCGGAGGCTGCAGAGCATCCGCAGGGCGGTGGTGCGGCTGCTGGACAGGGCTCCAGGCACACTGGTCGTCATCCGAACCGGGAACCCAAAAGCTCTGTCGCTTTTTATCTCGCTAACCAACAGCGACTGGCACTCGTGGCAGTGTAACAAAGTGCTCAGAGCCGTGTTCAAAGGACTGAATGTTCATCTGATCGATGCCTGGGAGATGACCCTGGCCCACCACCTGCCGCACGACCTTCACCCAGCACCTCCTATTATTAAGAATATGGTTAACGTTCTCTTGTCCTACATGTGCCCTCAAAAGGGTGTATAGATGTGTGTTTGTTTGGGAGGGGGAGTGGGGATTAAAGCACATGCTGAGTTTACTTGTTACCTCTGTGTTTCTATCAAGTCCTGTTTTTTTCATTCAGGCAACCCATGCACCGACTAGACTGACTACATTTTTTCTAATCAATTTTTAATCAGGGATTGTTGAGTGAGCACAAAAGAAACAGAACCGGTTGGAGTTGGACATTCTAAACTTATAAATGATCACACTCAACGCATGACGTCATGGCCCGTGTCGATAGTCCCCAGGAAATTCAGGAAATCACTAACCGAAGTAGGATCAGATTAAGCAGATTCCGAAAAAGGTATCATTTCATGAAACTTCCATACAGAAGCCCTGTCCATAATAAGACAGTCTAAGACACATACTATGGGGTTTCTAGTTACAATAGGTGAAGAATCTTGTGGATCCAATGAGTCCAATTGTATTCATGTGTGATGATGTTTGTCCCCTGTTCGTTTATGTCCCGTGTTCACAATGTTCAGTGTCATTTTCACTGTACAAACGTAGTAGTTTTAAGCCCAACAATATAGTTTATTCCTAAACTAAACTAAAGGGTTTAGTTGCCTAAACCTAAAGTGATACCGAGGGTAACTATAGTGGTTTTGATGCCAAACATAAGGGGTGTGACAGCAACGCCAAGGGGCGTGATGCCAATGCCAAAGGGCGTGACGCCAATGCGAAGGGGTGTGACGCCAATGCCAAGGGGCGTTACAAAGCATTTTAAAGCATTCTAAACTTCCTTAAATGGTTTGCAACTTTGTCCAAAGCTGATGCCATCCGCAGTGCCTATCCAGGCATTGACCAGAATGACTTCCGCTTCAGCACCGTCGACCGCGACAGTGACGACTGCTCCTCATGCATCTTTGGAGACATTGCATAAACGGATTGCGCCTCCTCAGACGGTGGTGGCTGGTGGTACAGCAGCTGCGGATCTGCCAGTCTGCACGGCGACTGGCATCCAGCTGGTAATCACATCGGTTGGGGGTCAGGCCTCCACTGGCATACCTGGAAATCTCCTGCACCTTACTCCGTGAAGGCCACCAGAATGATGATCAAGTCTGAGTGAGAGGACCCAACACATTAATGCTCCTAATGGCATTTGCAAGATTCCACCGTGCCCAAAGAAAAATATGACAAAAAGTTGTTTTTTTTAAAGTTACCTACTGTATCTTTAATGATGGATGCAAGAGCTAAATCATATTTTTTACTTTGTTATTTTTGATGTTTGCTTAGGATTTTGACTGATTTTATGAATGAAAGTCTATATAGAGCACAGCTCGCAAAGTCTAAGTCCATTTATATCATTATGAAACAACTGAATATAAATAAATTTCATTAAATGCTTTTGTTTGCAGAACCCCTTGTTTTGTCTAATCATTTTTTATTCCTGTTAGAACATCACACCATGGGATTAACAGTGAAAACACTTCACAGAGGGATCATATTCATACTAATAATATTTGAGAATTTTAAGAAAAATAATCTCCATTCATATGATTATTCCCGTTTCATTTTACATATAGGTTTTTTATACAGTATATAAAGAAATGCTAAAAAGTACAACTTCCCACCAACCCACAGCCAAAAGCAGAACTCTGTTAACATTTCCTGCAGTATTAATGATTCTGTAACAGCAACATCTTTAAATTACATGTAATTTAACAGTGTATCATCAATACTCTGAACGTCATACCAAAGTTGACGTCATGCAAATATATTATTGTTACATCATGAAAATAGTCTGTTTCTGTTCTTTGGAGCCTCAAAACACAGACATATCTCTTGATGGAGATTTTCATTAATATGTGGTCGTTGAGGTAAAGGTAGATATTATTTAATATTAAGGCATTTCTAAAAGTGAATCCAGTTGCAGTTTTATGCTTCACTGAAACTCCCTCCCTGCTGGAAAAAAACAGTATCTGGTGTATAAACCACCCCAAGGGTCGATTTGAGACAGATTTGCATGTTTTTGTAAAACCAAAATATGTATCTATTGCCAAGAAGTGAGAAGTCAATTGTTCGTTCCATTGCAACATCAGCGCCCAGCAGCAAAGCTAGGCTTCCGCCATTTTGGACTGAAAACGACTACCGGGTAACTGATGATTTTAGGTTGCCAGACAACCAGCGGAGACTCCAGAAAGTCACTATGCTCAGCAAAGAAAAAGTCCAGCGCATTACCACAAACTGTCATTTTAGACTTTTGTTTTTGTAATAAAACAAACAAACCTAACCCTCTAACGTGTAAGTGAGCTTTAAGGACCTGACGCACCAAGCCGACGATCGGCCGTTGACCAGCTTGTGGTAGTTTTTCCGTTGTGCCCCACACCGTCGGCTCTAGTCTGCCTGTGTCGGAGGTTTTTCGGCCGATGCAGCATGTTGAATCGGCGTCTAGTCTGTGCATGTACTGCTGAAGGAATAATGCAGAACTTGGTAGAAACACAGAGATAACATGTAAACTCAACGTGTGCTTTAATCCTCACTCCTTCCCCCCCAACAAAACATATTCTAGCCACCCTTTTGAGGACATATGTAGGACAAGAGAACGTCAATCATATTCTTAATAATGGGAGGTTCTGGGTGGAGGTTGTGCGGCAGGTGGTGTGCCAGAACCATCTCCCAGGCGTCGATCAGATGAACATTCAGTCCTTTGAACACGGCTCTGAGTACCTTTTCACGCTGCAGCGAAAACCAGTCGCTGTTGTTTATTATCTGAAAAAGTATCAAAGCATTTGGGTTGGCGGTGCGGATGACGACCAGCGATCCTGGAGCCCTGTCCAGCAGCCGCACCACCGCCCTGCGGATGCTCTGCAGCCTCCGGATGTAGATCTCCATGGGGTAGGTGCTGAAGTGAGCCCAGATGCCCAAAACTACAACAGTGTTGGTGCCTCCGATTAAGCCATCTATTTCATTGGCAATGTAACGAAACTGGCTGGTTGGGATGCTGGAAAAGCGGATAGGAGGGGCATGGCAGCAGAACGTCACCAAGATGTTGTTTGCATAGTCCAAGGACATGAAAGGTCCAATTTTCCTCTGGCTGTGCAGGTCAAACTCCTTCAGATCTAAAAGTATTACAGAGGGAAGAGAATGAGCTTCAGTGGGAACAAAATCAAACTGTTGCCAGAAATCCCCCGTGGATCAACTACCTGGTAGAGCTGTGTTGATGAATTCAAACCACTGCCTTATGGTGGAGTCTCCATGCAGGTGGACCACCTTGCCTTTCAGACACTGAATCATGGCAGTGGTGTTGAATTGGCGAACTGTGGTGCCACCTAGTGCTCGCCACATATCCTGGTAGTAAAAACCAGAAGGTCCAGATGTCACATTGGTGCTCTGCACCTTTGGTTGAGCTGAGAGGAAGTTAAAGGATAAGGGTGGGTTATCCCTTAAAACGACCAAAACCAAGATATAAAGTGATTGTATGAACATCGTATGGACTATCCTTAGTCCTGAGGGACTAGATACACGGCTAACGTTCATAAACTAGTGCTCCATATGCCCAGTGCTCTTCTCAAATTGGGCTGAAGACATACCTCTAAAGGGGAACGCTACCCAGAAGAAAGTATCACAATTTTTGCACATTATTTTTTCCATCAGTTTTACTTTCATCGTCTGTCGCACATTCAGTTTTGAATTATTATTGAATATTATTATCATAGGCAGTGGTGGCAGTAGTAAAAATTATGCTTTACCTTCCTTTTTTTGCAACACATTGACACTGGCAGGTCCTGAAGCCCGAATGGAGACTTTCATGTTGACACCTCTGAAGAAAAGCACACATAATAAAATATCTCTTCAACACACATTAACAACATAAATACAAGAAAAGAGAACAAACATTTGAAATCAGTCAAAACTAGAAAAATCTAGCTCTAAAATGGGAAACAACTGATTGAATGTTCATAATTGCACAAAACCTAACCTTTGAAAATCCATTTGTTAGTTAAAGCTGCTAGTTGATATTTTCATATAAACAAACGGTCCAATGACTGTGTAATGTGCAAAGTGTCGCTTGCAGTGATGAACCCACAAATAATCATCACCCGACTCTGCAGTTCCCGACAGCTCTACATAACATTTTAGTATCTTTCAGCTAATTGTTTTGGTTTTACGGCCCGCAACTTTTCTGTTTTGGTTGAGTCTCACCGCTCTCATCAACATATTTTATGAGACGCATCATGCAGATGTTTACATTCAAGAAAGCTCTGATTATTCAAAGCAACTATCTGGTCAACATAGCAGAGCATTTAGCAGCTAAAGAGCCAGATACGTCCCCTAAAGAGTTGGTGGAGACCAAACTAAAGCTAAAAGGTGAATGAATATTGGACTTTCCAGGTAGCGTTAACACAACTCCAAATGAATGCTAATGTTGCTCCATGTCTACTAGATTTAAATAGTCCACTTTTTGCTAACACTTCAGCCATATCAACTTTATAAGGTGATCATATCTCAATAGTTTGTTGTGCTGCTCCCAAGTGGCAAAAAAAATAGGTGTGCATCTTTAAGTTTCTCAAAAGATCACATCCACAATAAAGTTTATACATTTACAATGAAACATAAATGAATAACAGAAAATACTAACTAATGTTCTCAATGAAAGTCAAGTAGTAGGATCCAGACCGATTCATTAGATCTGTATTATCTGTAAAACTTAATGAACTTTAGATTCAATCTTAATGGCCTGTAGTTACAAACTTCACCTTTGAAAGAGCTTATCCTCCTCGGCCTTGATGTTTTGTTTGTATCCTCCCCTGACGTGGTTGACCCTGGCATCACAGCTCAACTTCTTTGGCTTGTAGCAGAACCAAGGCTCGCCTGTATGGACGTCAGTGTAGTTGCACAGCGGCTGCTGGGTTGGTCGTAGGCAGACGTTACAGATGGAAGATTCAGAGACTGAACCTGAGCGGAAGAGGCTCTTGAAGTAAATCCTGTCAGGCAGTTCGCTGGTCAGCCTGCGCAGCACTGTGACGGCCTCACTAGGATGAACCAGCGTCACCTGATAGGATACAGAACCAGAGTTTTTATTAAAAAATCTACAATCCGTGACCAGAAATGAGACCTTGCTTTTGTCCGAAATGAAAAAGTAAAATTGTTTCTAAAAAGACAAAAAAAATGTAGTGGTAAATCTGCCACCGTTATCATTTCAAACTGTGTATGTGCCGTGCGAGAAGTGAAAGTTAACAGGCGTGGCAACAGTAAGTAAGGGGGGACGGGACTTAGTGAACAATCAATTAGAAAATTAAAACCACCTACAGTACCATCACATTTAAAGAAACAGCGCGTTGGATTTAGGGGGATCTATTGGCAGATATATTTTCTTGAGAGTATAATCACCCGAAACTAAGAATTGTTGCGTTTTTGTTAGCTTAGAATGAGCCGTTCATATCTACATTGTGAGTGGGTCTTATTCCACAGAGTCCGCCATATTGCCCAGAACGGACAAACTAAACACTGGCTCTAGAGAGGGCCTTTAGTGTTTAGTCTCCGACACGCTTGTAAAGGGAGGGGTGAGCGGAGGTTTATCCAGTTGGTTGCAATCTGCAACCTCACCGCTAGATGCCACTAAATCCTACACACTGGACATTTAACATGATAGTTTTTAGCATTACCTCAACCTGCGCGTCTCCTTCCCAGAGTAAAGAGAATACAGCAGAGTAGCTCCCATTAAGATGATCCACCACTTGCCCAGCCACACCTGCACCAAGCTTCCTGTTGTGCAGCCGGGCGAGTAAGAAGTCCCCCCCAGGACTTCTTGGGACGGCCCTGGAAGTCAGAAATTTGTATGATAACCTCCAGCTGATCCCCTACGTGCCACTGTCCTCCACCCCTCCCTGGGAGAAGGGTGAAGGTGCTGTGAGCTGGATCACTGGTCTGCTCCAGGGAAACAGGAGCTGTTAAAGGTGGAGTTTCAGGCCAAGCAATGGAGTCTAGTAGGAAGCGTTCCTCTAGAGCCTCCTCACGGGACAGTGGCTGGAAGGTGCAGAAGCGGCGATGCATGTCAGGGTCAGTTGAAACTCTTGGGACGATGATGGTGGAGACAAACGCACTGAAAGCAAATTAACCAAATAAAGCAAAAGGGACCGAGAAGGAAGATTTTTCCCATCCCAAAGCTCAAATTGACTTTGGGGGGGTTGATAAGAACTGTTGATCTGTTAGCTGCAGGAATTTCTAGCGTTTCTCAACTTCCCCTGTGGCCCTTAGTCTGTTGTTAACTTTGACCCATGGAAAAAACACATTTGCACAAAATCAAATTCAAATGGTCAAGGTTTTCAAAGTGCTCACTGAAATTCATATTGTGGGATATTTTATGTCATTGGCGCAGAAGCACTATGGAGGTTGTTTCACACCTGATTGTTTGACATGACAGAGGAAGATTTTAATGGCTGAGAAATGCATTGAATTTTGATGCATACCAATTGGATTGAACCACACTAAAAGGTACAAAAGGGTGTCTTTGTCTTTTCACAAATTGCGTTGATAAGAGAATCCAAGTAAAAGCCATTGAACCTCTTATGGTACGTGTCCACAGCCTCCGTCCTTTCAATGCTTCCCATTCATTGTCTATGTAAGCAGCCGTGCAATGCATTCTAGGAGTGTGGCGGCACGATTCGAGAGATGAGGCGTCACTTTGGCCGCTCCTCATTTGTTTATAGTTGAGGTCCAGGCTACTTGATGCAAATCAGGGGCATCCGGTGCAATTCGCCGCCTCTGGAAACTCCCAAGAGACTTTAAAACTAAGTGTTATCGATCCAAAATAAAGACAGATTTAGCAACTGCATGGCTTATTTCTCGCATAAAATGTTTTCAGAAACACATTTCGGAAAACTATTTTCATGATATAAGAGAAGAAAGTTTCCAAATGAGCTGCCATGTTGGTTCCGGTTTGAAAGCTCGGAGCAACAGCCCTCGAGGGAAACCATTCGTCCAATCAGGTGTCTAGTGTCTAGTGGCAGCCCATCAAGCGTCCAATGCTGGGAAGCGAGGCGATCCCTTGCGATAAAAACGCCCCTGTGGACATTTTGGGGGCATCTTTTTAAAAACTGTACATTTGTAACTCATTTGTTTAGGTCTTCAGCGAGAACAAATGAGAACCACATTAATGGTTTTGGTCTAAGGCATAGAATAATGCGAGCCTAGCTTGAGGAGCTGCTGCTGTCACCAGGTCAAGGTGCAGCATTGAGAGGGTAAATACAATTTAACTGCATTTATTTGCAATGAAAGAACATTACTGTTGCTGAGCCACGTTGCATTTGAAAATATCCTGAAACCTGACTAATATAAACATTTCAAACAGGGTCCACCCTTCAAGCAGACCCTCTAAAACCAAATTCTCACCTCCAGAACATCCATGTTACGTAGCACATAGATCGAGACAAAGAGAGCCAGAAAGAGGAAGATGACTCCGTACTCCCTTCTTATACAAGCTGTGGCCTTCATGATAGTCTTCATCTATGGCTGCGCAGGCTTGTGGATTAAAGAAGAGATTTATTAAAAAAATAAAAACAAAAAACATAGGGGTTACTGCTAAAAACTTGAAATTCCTTTGATTAATCAACCATCAATCAAAGAAAGCAGCTTCCTCTCTTGCAGTTTAACATGATTCAATCTATCCCGCACCCTTTGCCACGTCATGTAAAGAAGTAAATTCAAATACATTTGGATTGTGCTGTTTTTGACATCCTGACACCACATGCTGCAAAGTTACCCTAACAACAAGTTGCACAAATATCTGTTTTCATGTTCATTACAGAAGCAGAGAAGGGATTTCCAGCATAACTTCACCTACTTCCAAGGTGCATGGAGATGGGAGTCTGAAGAGGTAAAACTCCAGCAACTCCAGTAGTATGCAGATCACCTGTATTGTTAGACCAACATGTTTCAGCTTATTGCCTTCATCAGGGTCATCATACAACACACAAACCAATTTGAAAATATAAAACCCTAACCCTCACAGGTACTGCATTTAGCAAAAAAACCCCAAAACAATTGATTCCTGTAATGGCAATTTTCATATCTGCAGTTAACACTGTACCTTTAAATAATCTCAGGGCCTCACATGTTCAACTTTGTCACCATAAAACAGTGACCCGACGGATTTATCTCTTTTGGAGTACACAGTGAGTTTGAAAATAAATGGTACCTAGAGGGCCTTGATAGGGACAAACTCAAGCTTGACTGGCTGTTTGAGTGACTCTGCCTGACACACTTTTTCAGTCTCTATTTCAGATACCACACTCTGATCCCAATGTCTCATTGATCAAATCGAAGGATGAAAGGTGGCAAGATTTGGGACCTTAGACTAAAAGGTGTAATGATGCTACAGGTTGGGAGAAAACAGCGGACCCCAAAGTTGATTTTCACAAGGTCTCTGATTCTCTGCTGTGGTAGACGCAGTCAGATCGGCTGAACTCCTCTCAGACACAGAATGGAAACTGACAAATTTTGCCCTCACACAATAAAAGTGGTTTTCTGTCGTTGACAAGTCGTTGACCAGTCGACCCAGACAGCCAGTTTTGGTTCACATTTTCTTTGAGAAAAAAATTTACAAATTTACGCGTCTTCGTCGAGGATTTTCTGAATCCCCAACGAATCCCCAACCATCTTTAATGCAGCATTAAAGGAAAACCTGGAGAAAACACATTGCAATCTTTTTTTATCTTTTTTACCTTTTTTATTTTCATTCCTATGCCTTTGTTATTTTTTCATTATCTTATATGTGTTGCAGAGTACATCAGACTTGTTAAATTGATTATGCATTATTCCTTGTGCTAAAGCTATGATTGCCTCTTTGATCAAATCTACTGTTGGACAATATGTATATACACCACAGCTGGAGAAAGACATTCCTGACCTTTTTCCACCTCCAGTGTGGACGCCACCATTTTATGATGATATTGCCTGAGATATTTTTATTCCTTCTTTCTCATATACTTAAATCAAAATCACATAGTATCTTCACACTTTGATTTTGTGTTTTACAATGGTGCTAGTAGTAATCAGATATGTTAATTATTAAAGTGAGCATTGAATGCTCAAAGGGGGGAATGTAATGGCAATTTTCATATCTGCAGCTAACACTGTACCTTTAAATAATCTCAGGTCCTCACATGTTGAACTTTGTCACCATAAAAAAGTGACCAGATGGTTTTGCTTTCTGTAACTGTAAACAACAGATTGCTGAAATACTTGTTGTCTTGTGATGCTCTGTTATCTGCTGTGTGCTGACGCATTGATACACATTCTATCCTTCTCTTCTTTGCACTTCTCTTCTTTGTTGGGGGGAAGGAGTGAGGATTAAAGCACACGTTGAGTTTACATGTTATCTCTGTGTTTCTACCAAGTTCTGCATTATTCCTACTTGAAAAGTAACAAAATCCACCTACCAGCATCTCTGCCCAGACACACCAACCCGACTTCAAAGAATTAGCGGTAACGAAGGCCGCCTGTTGAGTCGCCTCACGTCGCCTTTGTGTTGGCCAAAAAGTTGCACTCAAACACACCGCAACGACTACAGCCAATGGCCAACTACCATGTACATTCTGCGCCTGTGTGACATGAAATACTCTCCACACCAGCAGGTCGCTGTAGTCTGTATTTGTCATTCAAAAAGGGAAACCAGAAGACCAAGGACGGTGGATATACAAGCCGTTGTTATGATACGTACATGAAACAAAACGGCGTCTGCCTACCATTTTAACACCACTCTCACTCACCACTTAGCTCCAAAGAACATAAACAGACTATTTCATTCATGATGTAACAATAATATATTTACATGATGTCAACTTTGGTATGATGTTCAGAGTATTGATGATACACTGTTAAATTACATGTAATTGAAAGGTGCTGCTGTTATAGAATCATCAATACTGTATGAAATGTTAACATAATTCTGCTTTTGGTTGTGGGTTGGTGGGAAGTTGTACTTTTTAGCATTTCTTAATATACTGTATACAAAACCTATATGTAAAATCAACCGGGAATAATCATATGAATGGAGATTATTTTCCTAAAAATTCTCATATATTATAAGTATGAATATGAACCCTCTGGGAAGTGTGTTCACTGTTAATTCCATGTTGTGATTTTCTAACAGGAATAAAACAAATTTAGACAAAACAAGGGGTTCTGCAAACAAAACCATTTAATGAAATTTATTTATATTCAGTTGTTTCATAATGAAATAATTGGACTTAGACTTTGCAAACTGTGCTCTATATAGACTTTCATTCATAAAATCAGTCAAAATCCTAAGCAAACATCAAAAATAACAAAGTAAAAAATATGATTTAGCTCTTGCATCCATCATTAAAGCTACAGTAGGTAACTTTAATAAAAATAACTTTTTGTCATATTTTTCTTTGGGCACGGTGGAATCTTGCAAATGCCATTAGGAGCACTAAAAGGTAGCAGAGAGATAGTGACAGTTTGAGCAAATATGATAAAAAAAAAAGTTATTTTAATTAAAGTTACCAACGATAGCTTTAACTGGCTTCCATGGTGTTTATATGTTTGTTCAAACTTCAGAAGTTTAGTTGATGTACGTAATAACCAATTGTAAGAATGCAAGAATTTTAGGGATGCCTGTAAATTCAATTATGGGCATCCATTATTCTTATTTTGAATGTTTTTGAAATATTTTTAAAGGAATACCTCAATGAAGACCTCACAGACCACCTTCTTCCTCTCAACAATTCCTTTTACTGAGGTGTTGATGTCAAGAAATTAGGAAAGCATTAAGGATAATTAATCTCCATAGGCAGAAACACCCCAGAAGTGTGAAATGAGTAGTACGACCAGTATCTAAAAACCCAAACTGATTTGCATTTAAAAAAAATAATACGTCCTTTTAGAATAAGTGCTAAAATGTAAGACCACTCACTGTGCTACGAGAAAAAACAGTATGAAGTTAAATGGGGGTTGGGTCCTCTCACTCAGACTTGATCATCATTCTGGTGGCCTTCACGGAGTAAGGTGCTGGAGATTTCCAAGTATGCCAGTGGAGGCCTGACCCCCAACCGATGTGATTACCAGCTGGATGCCAGTCGCCGTGCAGACTGGCAGATCCGCAGCTGCTGTACCACCAGCCGCCACCGTCTGAAGAGGTGCAATCCATTTGAGCAATGTCTCCAAAGATGCATGGCGAGCAGCCATCACTGTCGCGGTCGACGGTGCTGAAGCCGAAGCCATTCTGGTCAATGCCTGGATAGGCACCGCGGATGGCATCACCTTTGGACAAAGTTGGAAACCATTTAAGGAAGTTTAGAATGCTTTAAAATGCTTTGTAACGCCCCTTGGCATTGGTGTCACGCCCCTTGGCATTGGCGTCACACCCCTTGGCATTGGCATCACGTCCCTTGGCATTGGTGTCACGCCCCTTGGCATTGGCGTCACGCCCCTTGGCATTGGCATCACGCCCCTTGGCGTTGCCATCGCACCCCTTATGTTTGGCATCAAAACCACTATAGTTACCCTCGGTATCACTTTAGGTTTAGGCAACTAAACCCTGTAGTTTAGTTTAGGAATAAACTATATTGTTGGGCTTAAAACTACTACGTTTGTACAGTGAAAATGACACTGAACATTGTGAACACGGGACACAAACGAACAGCTGATTGCAACGTTAAAGCAAAACTTAACGCACAGGACACAAACAGCAACATCTCCTGGATGAAAGCCTTGTGTTTGTTGGACCCATCCACCACCCCTTCCGCCCGCCCGGTGTGTGTCTTTTCCCTACGTATTTTTCGTACTAGTGTTACGTTGTTTCCATACGTATTGTACTTACTTTACATACTTATTTTAAGGCCAACCATGACATTTTTCCTAAACCTAAGTGGTTTTGTTGCCCCCTGCTGGTACTGCACATTTATACACGTGGCAAAATGTGACAATGACATGCTGTCCTCTGGTGGACAGGCGGTCTATTACATGCTTTGGCGTGATATCGGATTGCAAGATGATGGCGCCTTGAATTTGCCTCAATTAAAGTGTTTATCTGTGACATGCGAAAATGTAGTGTCACTGTAGCACAAGTACAGAGGAGTCATAAAGTCAGTGAGGCTATTCAGTAATGTCAGTTATACAGCTCTATCTGGCTTAAGTTTGCTATCATTAGCAAAGGTTAGCCACCATAAGCTACTGGTCATACCAGACCAAGTAAGGCTGTAGTAAAACCTCTGATTGCAATACATTGAGTTGCATTTTTTTCTTTTCATTTGAAAGAGGAAAACGTGTTATTTCATCTTTCAATGTTTTCTCGCTTTAAATCTGGCATGTGTAGCATTTAATGTGTAGATCAACACATCATTAATCTAGACACATTACAAATGAGACCATCCCTGGGTGCTTTACACAACAAAACAGGAAGAGGGTGCTGTTGTTTCACAGAAAACAGAGCTTAGACAGAGTTTGTGCTGAAAGCAGATGGTGGAGGAAGTGAAAGTCAAAGTTTAAATCACTTTTGGGGGGACTGAAGGAACAAAGATCTTTAAAGGGAAGCAACACGTTGAAAATGTCATAACCATAACCTATAAAATCAGCTTTTAATGTGGATACCATCAGAAGTAGTTTCCAGTAATAACATTAAACGTAAAACCTCCATCATTAGCCGTGTTTCCATTCATATATTTTTATTCGCATTAGAAAAGCTGTATGGAAACAGCAAAATTTGGTAATCGACCTCAATTGCAACGAAAAAGTTCTTACACTCGCTTGAGGTGGTTTTTGCCTTTAAGAATAAAGAGTTGATGCACTAAATGGGATATGGAAACACATTCGCAGAATAAATTCGGAGGTAGCGGACATTTAACAGCTGTTTATGCTGTCAGCGTCTTCTCAGATATTCCCATAACGTGCGAATGTTTGTCTTCGTCTCCGAACAACATGAAACATGGCCAATGCTAGCTGACCTGAAAGAACAATTAAAATTTACCCAATTGAAACAAATTCCTGAAGACCTCTCCATTTTTCTCTTCTAGATGGTTAGATGACCAAGCTGACGTGTTTCGTTTCCGGTTCGCAACCTCTACTTCTTCTTCTACTCTGTTTACTGTTGGAATACAGCCATGCGTAACCTATAGCGCCAACTTCTGACCAAGTTTATTCGCTCCAAACCAGTAATTTGCATTTCTTTTTTGGCGACATTTCAAAAGGTTGCTTAAAATTCGCTTGACAATTGAATAGAAACACAACTGTTTTCTTGTGACTTCACAATTGTTTTCCAACCAGCATAACTGAAAAGTGAAATAAATGAGATAAATGTGTGTCTCTAAAAAGCAAAGGGAAAAGAGGGACAATGAGAAAAACTATAAAGCAGCCGTTAGAAAAGCGTGCGGTACCTGCATTTCCGCTGTATTTCCCGACATGCAGTTTGAAAGCTGATTTTGCATTGCCCAATCTGAAGTTCCTGTACTCGGCGAAAGCATTGACATCTTTGTGGTCCCACAGGTCGACCCTCATGGTCCACTTCCTGGTCTTGTTCTTTGTCAGAGAGAAGACGTTCTTCAGGCCGAGCCAGTGGTCCTCTAAGGGGAATCAGCAGAGCACAAGGTAAGGATTTAGGTTTTTCTGAGATGTCTTTGCTTTGGGTTGTCGTTGCTGCAGGATGCAGGGATTTTAGGTCACCTGCAGGTAAGTCAGGCAAGAATTCCGGGACAGCTGAAAGTGCAAGCTTGCAATTTCTGAAGTTCAGACAGTGCTTTCCTCCAGGAGTAGCTAGCAACAAAGCCTGATTTGCATGTTTCTGTGTGGTAGAAAATGTGCACATTGCCCTCAAAATGTCTCAGCTAATGTGGTTTTAGAGCTGGATTGTGTCGGCCTACGACTCATCACTCTCTTGTCACAAAGCATGTGACAAGAGGGGCTGTTTCCTGCCAATGTCAATAAGGAATAATCTCTTTATTTTATTTAACTGAATCCCTAATCTTCTATATCCTGTAGGTTCTTTTGTATTTAAGAAAGACCTCTCTGGGATATTGACATTCACTGTGTGTTAAGTAAGGCGTTTCACGGTCATCGCAAGTTCAATATAGCTTCACACCCATCAATAAACAAAACCAGTTTTAAATTCTTTACTTACGGTTCAAGTTTCCAAAACCCTTTTTATATGCTTTCCATTTCCTGTTGAAGGAAACCGCTCCTCCACTGCGCTTCTGGAACACCGTCCAGCCACCATCTTGCCGCATCTCACAGTAAACCTGAGGAGGTAGTGCAGTAAAACATATGTTAAGAAAACCAGGTGCCAGGCTTTTCACACACTAACTAAAGACTGAGACGTTTTCTACCGAGCTTTGGACAACATGACATTATGAATTAGATAAACAAGTGACATGTATGCTCTATTTTTTGTGCTTTCCAAAATCTGACATGTCACTGTTTATTGATTTCAGTCATGCATATGATTTAAGTTAAAAAAAAAAAAGGACGCAACAGAACAGTTCTACATTTAAAATGGGACATATCATTAGAAACTCACTTTTTCAGTGCATGTGCACATACATTTGGGTATCTGAGTAAAAAAAGAAGTATCCTCATACAACAATTTGTATGATATCTTATGAAAAAGTTATTCCTCCTTTTCTTACGAATGTCCAGCAACACGTGTCAATCTCTGCTCGTTACATGCAACAGTCTTTTCAAAATAAACTTCTATCTGCACAGGAAACAACTTCCTGCCAATGTCCACTTGTTACATGCATACAGTCTTTTCAAAATAAACTTCCATCTTCACGACAAACAGCTTCCTTAGGTTTAAGCAAGAAAGCTACTTAGGTTTGGGAAAAGATCGACATGGTTAGGATTAGGCAACACAACTACTACTGTTTTTTGACCCACCCATCCACCCTGACCTCCTCCCTATGCGGTGTTTGCTGCTATTTATATTTCCTGATTTCACATTTTCCACGTGATGGAAATCAATACGTACGTAATCCACGTAATCGTGAACCGGGAAGTATAAAGAACAAGACTTTTGATCAGGAGACTGGTATTCATGCCCCGTTTGAAACCAGAAGTCAAAGTTGATTTATTTGTCACGTAACTTCCATACTTAAGTAACGCCACTTCCGGAGTTATTTTAACCCAAACCACAATCTTTTCCTAAACCTAAATAAGTAGTTTTATTTTGAAAAGACAGAGGGTGAATACAGGTATATTCAGACAGACAGTATGAGAAAAATAATGTGTTTTTTGAACATTAAAGCATGTAAACATGTTCTAGTAGAAACCCAAAATACAAGTATGAACCTGAAAATGAGCATGATATGTCCCCTTTAAGATTCAGTATTAGTAGCTTAGCTAACAGTCAATTACAAGCAAGACTTACTTTGTACATTAATAATCAGATTTAGGGTATTTTATTATACCTTAAATGGTTTTCTGACACTGGGAGGCTGGATTACATAAACCCCGCTGGATGCTTGTGGCAAGAGAGCCTTAATCTGTGTGCAGTCTGTTCCTGAGGTTAGCATGACAGGAGAAAACCAACACGACCAACATCAAAACTGAATATATGGCACCTTGTACCTTCCATATTACATAAAATTTTAAGGAATTCACCGTACCTTGAGAAGAAAGTTGTTCCTGGTGATTCTAGTAATATCACAGACACAACAGTTTTATAGTGAGACATTAAAATACAGTTTTAAAGCGAGACTTAAAAATACAGACATTGCAGCCAGAGCTGGAGAGGAGTTGTCCGAAACATATTAAAGAGAATAGAGGGGTTGGAAAACATTGGAGAAAGGAGGAGAGTTTGTGTAGTTTTTATTACCTCAGCCTGTTCCGTGCAGCTCAAAATAAATGCCAAGATGAGCACGCAATACCCAAGCAGACTCTTCATTTTGACCTGAGTTTAAAAGTCACACATCAGCCTTAATAGATAATATCTTTTAAAACATTTCACACAGAAATGTAATCTTTTAATCAACACTAAACTGTGATACTTCAATGAATAGTTGACTCACTTTCACAAGACTAAAGGGTAAAACACTACCGTTAACAGCCAATAACAATATAATCACTCTCTCTAACACTTACCCGTGTGTTGGATGAACCTTGTATGCCAGCTCAAATTCCTCAACAGCAGTTGTACCTTTTCCCACCAGCCGAACTACCACACCTCCTTCATGTTTACAGTAAATGCCATCACTTCCTGTCGTGCAGACTGAGCAGGAGCAAAGTCTGAACAACAGACCCAGTCAGCTAACTTCCCCCTTTTTCCTCTGAAGAAACGTTTTCTTTTTTTACAAAAGTATGACACACAGCTTTCACAACTGTGACATTTAAACATTGCTGCACTAAAATATGCCCAGCAGTGTTTACAGGCTCCTTTCTCGGACTTTTCCCATCTGGGTACACCTCTCAAGGCAAACAACATTACGAGGCAGACTCATAATAATACTTGCTGTGTTGTTTAGGACTGAGAACATTGTGCATGCCGGGGCATGTACTCCCTGAGGATGAATGTCAAAAAGTCATTGCAATAAACTTTGGCATTCACAATCCCCAGAGGATGATGTCAAAAATGCATTGCAATAAACTTTTGACATTCACGATCCTCAGAGGATGAATGTCAAAAACTCATTGCAATGAACTTTTGGCATTCGTGAACCCCAGAGGATCCCAACAGCTCACTGCATATTATTGGAAAACACCCTACTAGTCACTGTAGGGAGTGTCAGGTCATGGAGACAGTTGAACATGTACTACCTTCATGCACAAAATACGAGTTAAATAGACTGAGTATGTTAGCAGGTTTGCAGAGGTTGGCACCAGTAGAGAATAGGATAGAGGATTTGCTTGGATGCGCGGACACGGTGGAGGGGAGAAAAGTTGATTTTTAGGTTTCTGATCAACACTGGGTTAATTAAGAGACTGTAGTAGAGTAGGGGAAGTGGATGGATAAAACCAGAAGGAGGCAGCAATCCAACACAAAGGATGCCAGCTGCTGTAAAACCCCAAAGAAGAAGAAGTGCTGCTGGAGTTTTACCTCTTAGTAGAAGTAGGTGAAGTTGTGCTGATACTTCCTACTCTGCTTCTGTAATGATTGAAAGTTGGACATGTCACACTATTTTTATAGAGAGGATTTCATGATCAAGTTTTAACAAGTAATATTTTTTTTAGCACAACAAGGTGTCAGTTACCCCTTTTGTTTTTATTTTTTAATCCAGGACCAGAGGAAGTGGTCACAGTATGCTGCAGCCAGAGATGAAGACTAATCACTGATCATGAAGGCCACAGCTTGTATAACAAGGGAGTACGGCTCCATCTTCCTCTTTCTGGCTGCCTCTGTCTTGATCTTTGTGCTACGTAACAAGAACGTTCTGGAGGTAAGAACTTGTGAGACTGTTTTGAAGGGTGGACCCTGTTTGAAATGTTTATTATAAGGACATTTGTTTTGAAGTGTGTGTTTCAATGTGGCTCAGGATACAAAGTTATGGAGTCAGATCAGTCTCAATATTAATGAATGCACACAGAAGGATTTACAAATGTATTTTGTGATTTTTATATAAAGTACTCTCTCCACAAAAATATTTTTAAATCAACCCCCCAAAGTCATTTTGAGCTTTAGGTTTGGAAAAATCTTCCTTCATGTGTTTGATATATCGTTGTCACCATCTCTCTCTGCCAGTTTCAACACAGAGTGAACGCCACCATCAGTGTCCCAAGAGTCTCCACTGACCCTGACATGCATCGCAGCTTCTGCACCTTCCAGCCACTGTCCCCAAAGGATGCTCTGGAGGAACGATTCATCCTACACTCCATCGCTTGGCCTGAAACTCCACCTGTTTCCTTGGCGCAGACCAGCGATCCAGCTCACAGCACCTTCACCATTCTCCCAGGGAGGGGAGGAGGACAGTGGCACATAGGGGATCAGCTGGAGGTTATGATACAGATGTCTGACTTTAAGGGCCGGCCCAAGAAGTGTGGGGGGGACTTTTTACTCGCCAAGCTGCACAACTGGAAGCTTGGTGCAGGTGTGGCTGGGCAAGTGGTGGATCATCTCAATGGGAGTTACTCTGCTGTATTCTCTTTACTCTGGGAAGGAGGCGCGCAGGTTGAGGTGATCATGTTAACTCAGGTGACTTTTTTACTAAGCCCCACCCCCCTTAGTTACTGTTGCCACGCCTATTAACTTTCACTTCTCGCGCGGCACTGTTGCAGTTTGTAATGATAACGATGGCAGATTTACCACTCAAAACTGTCAGTCATTTGAGAAACAATGAGTCTTTGACATTTCAAACAAAAAGCAGGTTCTCATTTCTTGCCACCGATTGTAAGTTTTGTTGGCTGCAAACTGTCCCTAGCAACTCTAACTAACTCTCCAGCGATTGTCATCTGAGATCAATCTGGTCTACGAAGAAGTGAATCTTTATAAATGTGTCAAAGTGTGGATCTTCAAGTAGTACTCATTTTATTTCTGTATTGACATGACTGAACATGACTGGACTGTGAAAACTGTGGTTCTCTATCCAATCAGGTGACGCTGGTTCATCCTAGTGAGGCCGTCACAGTGCTGAACAGGCTGAACAGCGAACAGCCTGACAGGATGTACTTCAACAGCCTCTTCCGCTCAGGCTCACTCTCTGAAACTACCGTCTGTAACATATGCCTACGTCCAACCCAGCAGCCGCTGTGCAACTACACTGACGTCCGTACAGGCGAGCCTTGGTCATGCTACAAGCCAAAGAAGCTGAGCTGTGATGCCAGGGTCGACCACGTCAGGGGAGGATACAGACTCAACCTTAAGGCCCAGGAGGAGAAGCTCTTTCGAGGGTGAGGGGGCATTTTGTTTGACTTTTAATTAATACATGCAGCGAGTGTTACCTATGTATCTCCTTTGTGGGACGTTTACTGTTGCCGTGGATTAGTTTACATCATAGTTAATGGAACGTCCAGTGCGTTTCATACCGGTGCTAAAGGGTGCCGGGTGTGGCGGTACCGAACACCAACGGCCGTCACAAAACCTTGGAAATGAGAACGGGCTGGCTAGACTCTTCTAGTTTTAACCTGATTTCAGATTTTTTCAGATTTTTTCAGATTTTCTTGTATTTAAGTTGTTAGTGTTGTAATGTGTATAAGAGATATTTTATTATCTGTGCTTTTTCTTCAGTGGTGTCAACATGAAAGTCTCCATTCGGGCTTCAGGACCTGCCAGTGTCACCGTGTTGCCAAAAAAGGAAGGTAAAGCATGATTTTTACTACTGCCTATAAAAAATAATCACCTTCTGAATGTGCTACAGAAAATTAAGGTAAAACAGACAGAAAAACAAATTTGTTAACAACGTAGCATTCACCTGTAGAGAAATGTATACAGCCCAATTTGAGAAGAGCGCTAGGAGCCTAGTAACGAATTGACTTGAGGCTGAGTGTCACAGATTAAGGTCAGGTTAGGGAAGGCCCTTGGATTTGGTCCTTTAGTGGAATTTGTCAACAATAACAAACCTAAAATATCTCCACTTTCATCCTTTAACTTCCTCTCAGGTCAACCAAAGGTGAAGAGCACCAGTGTGACATCTGGTCCTTCTGGTTATTACTACCAGGATGTGTGGCGAGCACTAGGTGGCACCACAGTTCACCAATTCAACACCCCCTATGCCATCAGTCAGTGTCTGCAAGGCAAGGTGGTCCACCTGTATGGAGACTCCACCATCAGGCAGTGGTTTTATTTCCTCATCGCAGCTCTACCAGGTAGCTGATCCACGGGGATTTCTGGAAACCGTTTGATTTTGTGCCCACTGCAGCTCATTCTGCTACCTCTGTAACACTTCTAGATCTGAAGGAGTTTGACCTGCACAGCCTGAAGAATGTTGGACCTTTCATGGCCTTGGACTATGCAAACAACATCTTGTTAACATTCCGCTGCCATGGTCCTCCTCTGTTTTTTGCCAGGGTCTCAACCAGCGAGCTTCGTTACATTGCCAATGAACTAGATGGCTTAATTGGAGGCACCAACACTGTCGTAGTTTTTGGCATCTGGGCTCACTTCAGCACTTTTCCGATGGAGATCTATATCCGGAGGCTGCAGAGCATCCGCGGGGCGGTGGTGCGGCTGCTGGACAGGGCTCCAGGAACGCTGGTTTCCTGGTGCCATGGTCGTCGCCTCTCCATATTATGTGTATGTGTTGGAGGGTGCAAGTGTGATGCATACGGTACATACATCAATGCTTTACATATAAAGAACTATACCAGTGCCTCCACAGCTGTGATTGGTACCGTGTAGTGCTAAATCTTATGTTAGACAACCGCAAGATTATGTCATTCTCAGAGTGATTTAGCCGGCATATAAAATTGTATATGAGATTTCTTAATACAGTTTGAAAAATATTTATGCTGGGAAAATGTTTTTGCGCTGGATTAGCTGTATTGAGACCAGAATGACAAATTCTGTTTAAACAAAGTGTTTGTCCACATGTTTCTCTAGCCAAACCTAAAGACGCCTCT